>NC_061111.1:253550531-253611383 GCF_002878395.1 Capsicum annuum
CCATTGTCTCTTCCTAAGATTCAATTCTCTCTGGGTAAACACATACTGCAGATTCTTATGATCAATGAAAACATCAACATGGACATCATACAAATAGTGTCTCCAGATTTTCAAAGCAAACACAACAGCAGCCAACTCAAGGTCATGGGTGGGGTAATTTTTCTCATGGGGTTTCAACTGTCTAGAAGCATAAGCTATCATCTTACCCTTCTACATCAATACGCAACCCAACCCAACTCTCGAAGCATCATAGTACACCACAAAACCATCAACACCATCAGGCAAAGTCAAAACAGGGGCTGAAATAAGTCGAGTCTTCAACTCCTAAAAACACTTCTCACAAGATTCGGACCACAAGAACTTCACTTTTTTTTAGGTGAACTGAGTCATAGGAGATGCTATAGAGGATAAACCCTCAATAAAGCAGCGGTAATAGCCAGCTAAACCCAATAAACTTCGGATATCAGTCGAAGAAATAGGTTTAGGACAATTTCTAACAGCTTCTGTCTTTTGGGGATCAACTCTAATACCCTTGGAAGAAATGGTATGACCCAGAAAAGCAACTGACCTTTGCCAAAACTCACACTTAATGAACTTGGCAAATAACTTGTGATCTCTAAGGGTTTGCAAGATAGTTCAGAGATGATCAAGATATTCATCCTCACTATGGGAGCACACCAGTATATCATCGAAGAACACTATAACAAACATATCAGATATGATCTGAACACTCGATTCATGAGGTCCATAAAAGTTTTTGGGGAATTAGTTAACCCGAAGACATAACAAGAAACTCAAAATGGCATAACGAGTTTAGAAAATGGTTTTCGGGATGTCACACTCCCTAACTTTAAGTTGATGATAGCCGGAACGAAGGTCTATCTTTGAGAAATAACTTGCACCTTGCAATTGGTCAAACAAATTATCTATTCTCGGAAGGGGGTACTTATTTTTTACGGTGACTTTATTCAATTGGCGATAATCAATGCACATACATAAAGAGCCATCTTTCGTTCTCACAAACAACATAGGAGCACTCCAAGGAGAAATACTGGGCCTTATGAAACCCTTATCTAATAGATCTTTGAGTTGCTCTTTCAACTCCTTAAGTTCTGTAGGGGCCATATGGTAAGAAGGAACAGAAATGGGCTGAGTATTGGGAAGAAGATCAATCCCGAACTCTATCTCTCTATCAGGAGGTATCCCTGGGAGATCATTCGGAAAGACATCAGAAAACTCATTGACGACGTTAACAGACTGGAGAGTTGGTGTCTCAGACTTAGTGTCTTTGACTCTAACCAAATGGTAAATACACCACTTGGAAATAAGCTTTCTAGCTTTGAGGTAAGAGATAAAATGACTCTTGGGTGACACAAAATTCCCAGACCACTCAAATATGGATGCACCCAAAAATTGAAACTTGACCACTCGGGTCCGACAATCAATAGAGGCATAAGAAGAATACAGCCAGTCCATACCCAGAATCACATCAAAATCTACCATGTCTAACTCAATCAGATCAGCCAACAAGACTCTATGAAGAACGGTAACAGGACACTTTTTATACACTGGGCAATAATATAATCACCCACTAGGGTAGAAACTAGGATAGGCTCAGGAATAATCTTAGGACTCATTTGAAATTCACAGCAATCAAAGGTGTAACATATGAGAAACTGGATCCAGGATCCAACAAAGCATACACATCAAACTGAAATATACGAAGCATACCAGTAACAACATCGAGAGAGTCCTCCTATTCCTGGTGAGACGATAAAACATAGAATCTATTCTGGCGTTGCCCGCCAGCATTGCTAGAAAAAACACCCTGAGCTGGGGCTGGGCGAGTCACTGAAACTGGAGTACTAACAGTCTGAGTCTGGGTCTGAGGGCGATAGTCGCAACACCCTTGTCCATCCTGTGGACAATCTCTAACTCTGTAACCCATGTCACCACACCAGAAAAAACCCCTCTTCTTACCCCAACACTCACCCGAATGAGCCCTACCACACTTAGGACACAGGGGACGATTTGGCTTACTGCTAGCACTATACTGGGACCTGGATGCATATGACCTGGTACCTTGCTCCTACCTACCTCTAGGCATAGGAGCACTAGCAGATGACGGTGCTGGTATAGACGAACAATCCTAATACTGAGGGCGACTTCCTTCCTGCGATCTAGTCTGACCCTATCCGTGCTGCTCGGACCTAGCTCTCTTATTTCCTCTCATTCTATCTCTCTCCTTAATCTTGTCTTCCTCAATCTATTGGGCATGAGTCATAACCTAGAAAGATTTATCTCACTATTCAGCATAGTAGACCTACACTCCTTAACCACATAACTAGACACTCCAGTAACAAACTTACTTATACTAGCTTTATTATCAGCCACTAAGTCAGGAGCATACTTAGCCAACTGATTGAACTTTGGACAGTACTCCCTAACAGTCATAGAGCCCTGTCGCAGGTTCATAAACTCTTCCACCTTTGCCTCCCACATTTCCAAAGGGAAAAACTTATCAAGGAATGCATCCTGGAACTCTTGCCAAGTTGTAGAGATAGCTCTCTCACCTCTACCTTTCCTCCAAGCAACAACCCAGTCATAAGCAAGGTCTTTCAAACTATAGCAGCCAACTCCACACTATGTTCCTCAGATACATACATCATCTGAGTAATCTTCTGCATCTCCTCTAAAAATAACCGTGGATCCTCATCAGACTTGGACCCATAGAATTCTGGCGGATTCATCCACATAAAGTCACAGATCCTGGCAGCAGCTGAATCACCTCCCTGCTGCTGTGGTGCTGGGGCCGGGTTGGCCTGAACATTTACAGTAACAGCTTGGGCCAGCGCCTGAAAGGCTATCCAAAATTCAGCATGAGACACATTTTCATTCAATGGGTCAGCGGGTTGAGGTTGCTGACCATCATTATTTATTCTCACTCGACGTGGAAGGATATTTCCGAAAGAGGAGAGCACTAATCAATAGCAGATAGAGACACTTTAAGCACGATATACTTCTGAAAGAAAGAATCACACTTTTTCCTAAAACATCTTGTAGCCTCTTGCTCATAGATGTGGCGCGCTACACACCGATAATCAATACTCTACTTAACACGGCTTGTCAGACTCCCTAGGACACCTTAAAACTTAGGCTCTGATACCAAGTTTGTAACGCCCCAGAAAATGGGTCCTGGAGCGTCACATAGTGCTTGAGGCTACGAGTAGCCCCAAGCTAACCCTTTGAGCCATTTTCATTCAGTTAAACACAAATCAACGGGGTTTCCATAAATAATCCTCAAATATCAATAGAGTAATCATCATCCAAGAATAAAAGAATTTCAGAAAGATAACAAAATACGACTTATTAGTCAACTCCCAACATCTATACTAGTCTGACAAGCCTCTAAGAAAATCAAAAAAACCAGTGAGCCATTAAGACATGCCCCAACTGACTCATACTCAGTTATCAAATATAAACAATTCTTTGAAACCAACATTAGACATCACGTCCTCAGAATATGAGGACTGACCACAACAGAGGATGTAGAACAGCGTGCCTGAAGAATCACTGTCGAACCTGGAAATGAGAACCTGAACCTACATTCTGAGAAAATACAGCCCACATCTGAAGATGTGGGTCAGTACCATGGAAAGGAACCGAGTATATGGGGGTATATTCAGTTGTATTATCATAATCATGAGAGGATGAAATAAGTACAATAACACATGTGAGTCATCATATAATTTGTCAATCACTTTCAGTTCATCAAGAATATCAATTCTCATAATGTAAATATCATTTAAATCTTTCGAAAGAATAACTTTCACAATTCCACTTTCAAATCACTTCACCATTCACCATAGAGACAAAGAAACACACACACACTGGGAGATCCTATAATCGACATAAACCATGTGAGCTACATGGAGTCCAACGTACAACCCACGTTGTAGAGATCCATCCTATCCTTGCCATCAGAGTAGGACTATCCATATCAAATCTACACAAACTAGTGATCACTATATAAATCAGCCTCAAGATCACTCCTACAGGGGCACGTAGTTCTAAGGAAGTAAGGTCGCTTTATACCTCTTACTCGGTGCTAAAGATTTCTCCCGGACTTAGCTCAGATTATTTCAAAGACAATCCACGACTAAACAATTTCAGTAATATATAAATATACATCGGGAGCTATCCTGCTTCCCATCTATCAAAATCAACTACATTGTGGATTTCTTTCACACTCGAGTTCAAAACAACTCCATTAAGACCAAAAGGTCAAATCATTCAAAATATCTCAAATATTCAACATCAACGTGCTTATAACACACACTTTCTCAAAAAAAAACACAATTTCCAATGGGGATTCACGACCCAAATATCAAAATCATGATAAATATTGTTCAAGATTTATGCTTCATATCACCACACATGTAAATTCATCTTTCAAAATCATAAACATCAAGATTTCATAATAATCATCATAAGATATGGGTTCATGCTTCAAATTCATAAAAAGCAAATAAAAATCATGCCTTTGTAAAGAAAATTACTTTTGGGCACAAGAATGAAAGAGTGTTCTTATTGAAAAACCCCACATACCTTGAATGATGAACTTTAGATCGATACTCGTTTTTGAGATATTAATCGTGCCTTTGAATGATGGTTCTTGGAGTTCTTGAACTAGGAACTTAGAATCTTGAATAAATTTGCAGAATTAATGGTGAATTTGGAGGTTCTTGAAGTTGGATGTAGGAGCTTAGGGTTTTCTTTTTTAGGGAGTTTGATGAAATATAACATATAATGCTTCTAATAGGCTTTAATATAGGGTTTGGACGGATTTTGGGTGAGAGAGAATGACCAAAACGCCCCTAAAAATCAAAAAAAATCTCGAATCTGTCCTTTGGTGGACTGTTTTGATAGTCTGAAGTAGATCAATCATAACGTTTTACTCCGATATTCAAATTGGATGAAACTAATTTCATTAGAAAAAGGACTCTCATATATTTCCGTTGATATATAGTATCTCACCCAGATCACTGTGTACGAGGAGTTATGATTGTTTGAAGTTGACCCAAAAATTCACTTCTAATAGGCTGAAGTAGATCGACCATAACTTTTTGCTCCGATAGACAAATTGGATGAAACTAATTTCATTTGAAGGAGGACTCGCAGAGATTTCCGTTGATATATAGTAGATCACCCAGATAATTATGTATAATGAGTTATGATCGTTTAAAGTTGGAGAAAAAATACGTCAGGCCTCAGTACTTTTTCCTGTACGTTTTACTGTTCACTACTATTCACGGTTCGATCGGAATGTTCATAACTCATCGCTCGGGTGTCCATTTTGGATGATCCACATATCGTTGGAAATTTTATTCGATACTCTACGCAATGGTTGCTCATAATCTAAGACATTTCACACGAAAAATTTATAATTCATTCTAGAAGATAGAACCCAACACGTTTACGCACAAAATTTCAACGGGTATTACAGCCTCCCCCCTCCAACCTCTCAGGTTCTGAGGCTCAGTCTAGGGGTCTAGATAAGCAGTAGAAAAATTCATATTGCAGATCAGGTCGAGCAGTGGTGAGCCTTCTTTACTTCAGAAGGCCTGTTGAATTGTAAGTTAATTATCAGTAGTTATGTTTTGGTCTACTGAGGGCCTTGTCCCAGTTGTTCGGACAGTTTTGTTTAGTTCTTAGTAGAGATTTCGTAGACTGATGTCAGATATTATTATTTAGATAAATTTTCAGGTTTGACCATGTTTCCATATTACATTCCAAATTCCGCATTTTCTTTTGTATTATGAATATTGTGCATGATTACCAGATAGAGAAGGGTGTTCTGGGTCTTTACGGTTCGGGATGCTCGTCACGGCTAGGACCTAGGTTCGGGTCGTGATATTTATTTCTTCCTTTCTATTTGAATTTTTTAATTATTTGAACAATGATATTTTTTTCATATACAGGAAAAAGAAAGGGGTAGAAAAGTATCAGATGATGAGCTTTTCGAGGAGACTCATCTGAAAAAAAAAAACCCAACTATGCAAAATCTGTCCACGTAAGAAACAAATTTTGAATTTATAAATCTTTTTCACAAAATTGACATTATTCAATTATAACTACTTTAGTATTTTTTGACTGTTAGTATTAACTTTACTTTGAATATAGGACAAATTTATGCGTCTTGTTGGTGAGTATCATAGTTGTCAGCCTCCTGAAAGTCAGGGTGACCCAATACCTGATCATGTACGGAATGAGTTAATGAAACAAGCTTCGGGTCCTGCAAATAGAGGAAATTACTACGGATGCCCTAAACAATATTTTGGCGATAGTTTAGGAGTTTGTCTAGCCCTGCATACTCTAGCTCTTTGGTTGATACAAAAACCATTGAAAGACTACAAAATAAAGTTTTTGAACTCACTAAAAAGCTTGTTCAACCGAGAGAGAGGCAAAAGAAGGCAGAGAAGGCAACAACATCATGATTCAGGAAGATGCAGCAGCAGTTGAGTACTTTCATTCAGACTGCAGGGGTTATTCCTCCGTGTCCTGGTGATGCAGATCGGGCTGCAAAGGGTCTAGGCCCCCTCGATGATTTCAGCACGGATGAGGACATGGAAGAGGATGACGAATTCGATGATGATGACTTGTAGTTTTGACTTTTGTATGTTTTTGACATTTTGTTGTTTGAAACTATGGTTGTTGAAACTATGGTTGATTTTTTGTTGAAATAATGATGACATTTTGTTGTTGGATACTGCTGTATATTGTTGTTGTTGCATGCTGTATTTGGGTTTTTCAATTTTATTTTTTTTTATAAATTCTCAGAAAAACCGACCACTTGGACTTATTTTGCAGAAAACTGACCACAAGTGGTAGGTTTTCCAACATAACTTCTGCAGAAAACCGACCATGTGTGGTTGGTTTTGAACTATTTCCAGAAAACCAACCACTTGTGGTTGGTTTTTATTAAAATTAATTTATTAAATTTAATTAAAACCGATCACAGGTGGTCGGTTTTAATTTTAACTAATTAATTTATTTATTCAAAAACTCGTTTTTTAATTAAATTAATTAATTAATTTAATAAAAAACCGACCACAGATGGTCGGTTTTTGAATAAATTAATTAATTAATTTAATATAAAACCGACCACAAGTGGTCAATTTTTGAATTAATTAATTAATTAATTAATTTAATATAAAACCGACCACTTGTGGTCGGTTTTTAAAAAGCTACCACTACTTTTTCGACCAAAAATTTTGATCGGTTTTTTGGTCGGAAATAGGGGGAAACCGACCACATGTGGTCGACTTTTGTGGTCGGTTTTTCTCTTTTTTTTAGTAGTGAAAGCATATGAGAGATAAAATAGGCAACAGAAGATTAATTAACATCTCCTGATTTGGTTCTAAAGAAATAAATCTCAATCGATGAAATTAGTGTAATGTGACAGCACATTGAAATCGTGTTAATTATGTGCAAAGTCAGGTTGACGTTAAATAGCATGAGTGAGGGCAAAAAGTTCAATTAAGCTTGAAGATGGAACTTCCTATAGTTCTCATTATATCAGGTACACATCCTTTTTGACAAATCTGTTGCACGAAACATCGTAAACAGTGAGGTCCAGCAAATAGTACTTCTTCATTCTGTGTTTAAGCAAAGTATAGTTGCGCAATCACCATTTCATGTTCTTATGAAACAGCAATGATAAAAAGGGCATAACAAGATAAAATTTGTGGGAAACTTAGCAAAAGTACATAATGCTTATTATATCACTGGCAATTTCACAAGAATTGCTGAACAAGTAGACGCACACGCCCTATGTGGCAATTTAAGAGGAATTGCTAGTGGCTTTCCTTTTCTTCTTTTTCTTCCTATATGTTTGTCTTTTTCAGTTAAGTAATATTTGTCTTTGTCTTCTCTTTTCCTTTTCTTTGCAAAATTAGGGAAATCCGTTGCTTCACTCATTTCTCAAGAATAATTGCAAAACTCTCTTGCTGGCAACATTCCTTTTGTTCCTTCTTATACTTTTGCTTTGTCAATTAAATAGTTGGCAAAAGAAAGGTTGTCCAAAGTACTTATATTAAAATAAAAGGAATCATTCTTCTCCTATCTGCACAAGAATAAAGAGGCTCCACAACAACTGTTTTAAAACTTAAGATTTTCCTGGAATTCGCTTTAACAAAGACAGAGCTTTAGCTCAGGGTTTGAGGATGGGCCTGACCACAAGGACCTATTATATGCAGCCTTGCCTCTTGTTTTCAAGGCTTGAACCTGTGACCTCCTGATCACATGGCAGCTACTTTACCTGTTGCACCAAGACAGAGTTACTGTGCTAATATTTATCTTGCAACTTCATCACAGGTTAAATTATTCTTCTTTTATTTAGCTTAACCATCTAATATGTGCAGTGTTTTCTACCTGGAGTTACTCCAATCAGCGACTCGAGTCAGAGATCTCTAGTTGAAAGTGGATGGATCAACAAATATTTTTAACTTTATATTGGAAAAGAACGGTTTTCTAAAAAGCAATATTCTTCTCCTATCTGCACAAGAATGAACAGGCTCCACAACAATAATATAAAACTGATTAATGATTTTGCTTAAGTAGTCAGTTAGCTTCACTTGATAATCTTTGAGAGTTTAGCAGTCTGATCATAAACTCATTTTTCTTTCTTTGCCTCAAGAGTTTGTCAATGGATATACTTTCTAATTCCGTAGGTGGCATTCTTGTTGAGTTGGGAAAGTTCGTATCCAAATGCATCTATCCTAAGATTGAAAATATCATCTGTTTCTCATCAAAAATTGAAAATCTGGGGAAGGGAATGGAGTAGCTAACAAAGTTTAGAGACGATATCAAAGAGAAGGTGGAAGGAGCCGAGGGAGAAGGCTATAAGCCAAAACCAGATGTTACCAAGTGGATAGAAGATGTTCAGAAGCTCGAGAATGAATGGGAAGTTATGCAAGAAAGCATTGCAGCGGCTAAGATGCTTGCGTATAAATGTTGTCCAAAATGCAGCCTTCGCTCGGAAGTCTCCACTCAAGCAAAGTAAATCCGAGATCAACAATGCAGGCTTATAAAGGTCGGAGAAAACTTTGGATCCAATTTGGTGGTAGAAAATTACCGGGTGAAAAAAGTTGACCACATCCTGGTACCATCAATAGAAGGCCAGTCAACAGCAACAAGGAATCTCAGCGAACTCCTCCATCTATTGGAAGATGATAAGGTATTAATTGTTGAAATTAAATTTTAGAGAATTTGGTAATTGTTAAATTTGTTAAGTGGATATTACTAGACATAATGTTTGAGTTAACAAAAAAATGAATGTTAATCCTATAGCAAAATGCCGACTTCTATTTTCTCATCTGTCGTAGTGATAATCGATCTGTCCATATATAGGTCGGATCAATAATCGATCTGTTGGATTGATATTTGATCTGTCTATATCTATCTCAAAAATTGGTCATTTCCCTTAAAAAAAAAAAATTATAGTATATTTAGTTGAAAAGAAGACTTACCATTTAACAAAAGATCCCCTCATTCATACAATTTCGTATTATTATATAAGAAAAAAATCATAACTAGTTCAACTATTTTATCAACAACAAACCCTAATTTTTTATTTTGTCTTGTATTTTTAATTTGTGGAGGCAAATGCCTTCCAATAGAAACGATGTGTCTTAAAATCTCTTGTAAAAATCCTTTAGAAAATTTGAAAAGCCCTGATTGAAATTTAGGGTGAGGTGAAAATTTTGTAGAATTCTAAGAAGCTAATATAACCATTGAATACATTTGTCACGGGTTGCTGCCATATGACTAGGAGGTTACGGGTTCATAAATGCAAGGTAAGTCTCTACAATACATCCTTGTGGTGGGGCCCTTCCCCGGACACCACGCATAGCGGTAGTTTTAGTGTACCGGGCTGCCCTTTACACTTAATTATCTAAACGTTAATCGATTCAATTTTAAGACAGTCGTTATTCATTTTTTTTTATAATAGAACACAATGCATATGCAAAGAAATTAACAAACTTGAGATCAAGAGATTATTGTGATCAAAGTCTCCAATGTTTTTATTTCACTAATTTCACTGATCAGCTTCTGTCAAGAGAATATCTTTCGTAAGCAACAAAATTGAATGTCTACCTGATTGCTTCACGAAATGTCCAAAGACTACATCTTTACTTTTGCAAGACAATCAACCCCTTAAGAAATACCCCACGAATTCTTTTGGCATTTCCAGCTCTAAGAGTTCTGAATCTGAGTCAAACTGGCATTACAGAACTGCCTTCTTCCATCAATAGTTTATGTCAACTACGTGCTCTAATAGTACAGCGTTGCTTTGAGTTGAAAGAATTAGCACCTGTTGCTAATCTTCACAATTTGCAAGTGCTCGATTGTGAAAATACAGAGTTACGTTGTCTGCCGCAAAGAATGGACAATTTGACAAATCTGAGGCTATTAAATATGTGTGTTGCTGATTTGAGCATCAGCGAAGGATTTTTTCTCAATTTGCCTAGCATTGAAATGTTAAATATGTCGTGTAGCTGTCTTGGAGCGACCTCTTTTAATGAGATATCATCTCTACACAATCTGACTTATCTTTCTATCGGAGTGGATAGCTCATCATTTTTCAATAGAGATTACACCTGGATGACTAGATTGAAAGGATTTCTCGTTGAAGTTGGAGAAACTTCAATTTATGTACCATACAACAAGTCAAAAAGGGTGATAAATGTCAACAAGTGTGAAATTTTCAGTAACGGAGAGCTCTCAGGCATGTTGCAGTTTGCTTCAGATTTGTACTAGAACGAATGCATGGGTCTCAGGAAGTTGATTTCATACAACACTTTTAATGGATTAAAATTACTAAATATAGTGCGTTGTTCTTGTTCTTTCGGACAAGTGGAAGGTGAAAGTGGACAATTTGACCCTTTGCCCAATCTGGAATATCTCGACCTCTATTTGGTAAAAAATTTAAAGAGTGTTTCTGATTTCGGTCAATATTTGAGTGTAAGATTTTCCAAATTAAGCCAACTGAATATCTCTCGATGTGCAAGTTTAACATGTCTTTTCAACGATGGTGAAGTTTGTTCTGTACCCAAGCACTTAGAAGAGATTATGATTAACCATTGCTATCAGCTGGTAGAGTTGTATGTGCAATGCAGCTCAAGTGATCAGGCAAGACTTGTCAACTCAGAAATTCCAAGAGTCCAGAAGTTAAAGTTGCACGACTTACCAGAACTTGCAACGTTGGGGGAGCCACAGAGTATGTGGGAACACTTGGAGGAACTCACAGTGAGCTATTGTGACGGATTAAGGAAGTTGTCTTTCTCTATTCAAACCTCCAAAAACATCAAAATAATAGAAGGAGGATCAGAATGGTGGAGCCAACTGGAATGGGATGATGAAAACTTCAAGTCAAATTTAGAGCGTTGTTACAAAAAATGGTAAAACTGATGGCAGAAGGATCAAAGTTGATGTTGCTTCCGCTGCATCTCAGGTAATGTGCCAATTAACTTTCATATTTTCAATCATCGATGGTATTATATTTGATTATTTGACCTCTAACATCCTCTTTTTGCAGAGCTAATTTGGGCCTTCATGGTTATTTCACCTGTTGCTTTAATGTTTTGGATTAAAAGTAAAATAAATTCTATTAAAAGTAAAATAAATTATATGGTAAAGGTTCAAATATGCACTTTAAGTATTCAAAATTAAGTAGATATGTCATTAATAATTACCTCACTATGCCCTCACCATTCAATAGTTTAGCTTGCATATGCCCTTAATTTATTCCTAGTTTGCTCACTCAAACATCATGGCACACTGATAAACTTCTTAATAATTTCAATTAGTTTCCCATGCCATGTATTCTCCTTGTTGCAACTTTAACATAGTTTTGTTAATACATATTACAAACATTCTACTTAATTATAGTGTTGCAACTTTAACATAGTTTTGTTAATACATATTACAAACATTCTACTTAATTACATTACTATAATTAAGTCATTTTCGTCCCTGGAAAAATTTATGCTTTTACAAAAAGGAAATCAAGGGTTTTCTTTTCGTTGTTTTCTTAGATAGTGAAAAATATTCTTAAACACTGTTAATAATACTAGAATAATTGGGTTATCATTCAAATGTTAGCAAGCGTATTTAGCTTCACTTTTTGTTGCTTCAGTCAGATGAAGGAGCTTCCTACACCAGAACATAATGTTTCGCGCTAAAGTTAATCGGTGCAGTTCGCGGTGATGTATTTTCCTGTCAGATCTCTTTTAAGTTTTTTCTGCCGACAACTACTCCTTGTTTGTACTATCCTTGCTTCCTTGTTCCGATATTTGGATGGCTTGGTTGTACACCGAGTAATTTCTTGTTTCATTTGTGTTGTGTTATCATCTTGTTTATTTGTAATAAACTGGTATTGCTTCGGTGTTTAAACATTTTAAAGCATTCTTAAGTTGTGCATTCAAAATGTAGCACATGCACTTGATTTTCTCTGTCGTTGTTCTCAAGATAACATAGACAAACCAGCTATAAGCTTTCCGCAATCAAAACATAAGAAAGTTTTCAAAATCAGCTATAACCTCTGTATGACAAGTTGATATTAATAAGTATAACACAGTTGTAATCTAAAGGCATTACGGGAATAAAAAAGAAAAAATTATTGGAAGCGGCATTGAAGGATGTTCGTCTGAAAACATTTGGCAAAATCAAGCCAATTGATTGTACTCCGGAGATGTTAGATATTGTAACTCTAGAGGGCTAGCATGGTGTGGAAGTAGTTCTTCAAGAAAGTTCTATAGATCACCTTGTTAGTGCCTGCAAGTTTATCTACCAGTCCGATTTTGTTTGTCAATTCTAACCCCTTTCCTATGTGTAACTAATACATTGCGACAAGAAAATCTCCATTAGTCCCTCATATGAAGAATTTTAGTATTCGGATCCATAGGTGTGTTAATAGGTTTACATCACCTTATCCCATCATTCCTGTCTACTTGAGAATGTCTAAGGCATACTTGCGTTGCAAATAACAATACCTAAAAAATATTTCAGCTTACTGAGGTCTTTAGTCTGGAAATGCTGAAAGAGGCGTTGCTAAAAACTAATAATACCTTTGACAGTGAATAGTTGGTTTGGTTTCTTTGTGGGGTCAAACCCATGTGAAGAAATCTCATATGTCAAATTACTTGGTTAGGAAGTAAATTTGGAGAACAAACAAAAATTTGCAGAGGACAAACTTTGTATTTATTTCCCCTTTATTAATTTTGTGCTTAGAGGTCATGTTTTGTTACTCCGTGCCTAAGTTTTTACAGAGGACATTCTTTATTGTAAAACCATCCCAAAAATTTATAGTTAAATATATTGTAAGAGTAGAGAGTTGAGAGGGCAATTCACTTAGGTGTACTTGGGATCTCTCTCCCTTATTTGTTAATAATATAAAGACAGTTGTTCTAATGTGGATGTAGGATCATTTGGATCTGAACCACATTAAATCTTGTGTATTTTCTCTTGTTCTTTATTTCACGTTTCCGCTAACAGTAAGTCCAACCAACTTCCTGCAAATATACCCTGATGTATAGAACCAAATATGATGCAAGAGTTGACATTTTGTAATGGCAAAATTCAGTATGCTTACCTTGGAAGTCTTAATTTCTACATCGTCAATGATGATCTGTTTTGACAGTGGTCTTAATAGGCAGAGGAAAGGGCAAATCCACCTTCACAAAGACCACGTTACGAGCATGCCTGAAGACAGGCACACATAAATAATGTTAATTTAACCGATTGTCTCTTATTTTGTTAAATAGCATGAGTGAGGGCAAAGAAGCTCAACTAAGCTTGAAGATGGAACTTCCTACAGTTCTCATTATATCAGGTTGTCATGACCCAAACTAGGGCCTGGCCGTGATGAGCATTTTGAACCATGGAGACCCAAAACACCCCTATCTCTCTGATAATCATGCATCTAATTTATATGATCAAAGTAATGAGGAAGAAACACAATATAACGGAAACATGGTCAAGAATCATATGAAAGTGAAAATGGGGAATAGTGTCCCACAATCTAAATCAACATCTCTAAAACCGTCTGCGAAATCTATACTACATGACTAAAACAATGTCTATCTGAAAATTGGGACAAGGCCACCAACAGACCCCCAAAACTAAATATAAGATAAAAGGACTGCAGGACATAAGACCTTACGAAACATAGAAGGCTCACCACTTGTCTCTGCAACTCTGTCTGAATGATCTACTGATTCTCTTAACCCCTAGACTGGGCCTCTGAACCTAGGAGGTTGGAGAGGGGAGGGGGTCAGCACAAAAGTACTGGCACGCAGAGATATCAAAATAAAACATAATATTTTTACAAAGTATAGTTGAGAGCCATTATAAAGCAATTTCGTATCAAATCATTTGAAAGCACATGGGTGTAATGCAATAGTTTTTCTCATCAGTAATGAAATGCAACTGAGCTAGGTGGAATACCCTACATATTTACACCAACTGTCAAACCTCGGTTGCCGCCGAGATTAGAGTATAAGTGAGGGAGAGACACTCAAGACCACACAGCATGGTGTCTCAACCCAATGGTAGTGCCCAAGATCACTTGGATTAGGCTCCTACCTATAGTCCCAATTTGGGAATGACATGAAGTCAAGTACATAGATCGCTTAGCCTGGTACCAATATACTGTGTCAGCAAACAAGTTATTCCAGCGATGAGCCCTTGTGTCTCAAACGCCTTCTTCGGGCATCCACCTTTCTCATGTAAAATCAATGCATTCAAATTTCATTTAATTCAATCACGTATCGTATTCTGTAGGCTATCGTCATACCCGACTTACAAGTCATCAATATCACATCCACATATGCATAATCATGTAAAAACCAAGGTGCTTCATCATTTACAAGTAGTGAACAATATTTATTTCAAATTCATGCTCTCTTTTGTTGATCACAATATAATATGGAGTATCGAAAAATTATCATGGGAATTTGAAAATAATTTATCATTCTTATTTACCAACTTCCATGGAAAATCTCAAATCACATATGCATGGTTTCAACCATTGAAGTATATAGGCAAACAATTCTCATGACATAAAGAAAATGACTTAGAAATCATATTGAAAGCAAGATATTAGCATTTGATTGAAAACCCCCATTTAAAAGCATGCATGTTCATAAAGAATACCCCCATGAGATTTTCGGATAACCCCACGTACCTCTATTTCTAAGGATAATAGGTGTTTCTTGAAGCTTGCGGATTGTTGATTCCAAATATGTAATTATCTTTGAAAACGTACTGTCAAATCTTGAACTAATGAACTATTTGGGTTTTTTATTTTTGAAACCCTAAGGAGAATCTTGAGAAATTTTGATGAAAGAATATGTATTTTGGGGTCCTTGGAATTAAATCTCGTGTTTTAGGGCTAAGTAAAGGTGGAAAAGGACCACTTTGTCCTCAACACGGAGTGTTTAAATATCAGAATTCCTTACATAGGCGCCGCCCATCCCATTGCCTATGTTCACATAGGCACCGCCTAGGCTATCGCCTATGTTCACATAGGTGCCGCCTAGGCTATCGCCTATGTTTTCCAGTGGCCATGGGCAAGTTGTTAGGCGTCACTTATCAGTTTGAAAGGTCATAACTTCTTGCTCAGGTGTCAGATTTTAGTCAAATTGGAATCGTTGGAAATCTAACTCGAATACCTATCATTTAACACATATTAGGTTCCCTAATTCGACATATATAGAAAGTTATAGTCGAAGGAAGCTGACACACTTTACAACGTCCACTAAAACTTAGTCGATCGAAATAGTTCCAAGTCGTCCTTGAGTTGAAGGACCTCTATGGTCTAAATTCAAGCTTGAGAGGATTCAAATGCTATACAATAATTAACATGACGTATTGGCATAGGATTTTATGGCTTCGGGATTAGCAACGCATTAAAATCATTGTCTATATTGTAGCCCGAATTGCGGGACATTACATTATCCCCCCTTGGGATCATTCATCCCCGAATGATGATGCGGGACAAAGATAGACATGATTTCAAGCATAATAAAGGACTAGGAAAGATACGATAGGAATAGTACCTTTTGTCTCCCCCTCCATCAAAGCAAACAAATTGGGATATCTGATTCTCATGTCATCTTCTGATTCCCAAGTTGCTTCTTCAACTTCCTGATTCCTCCACAATACCTTTACTGAGGCTATCTCTTTGTTCATCAGCTTTCGAACTTGGCGATCTAAAATTTCAACGGGCTCTTCTTCGTAAGACAAGGAGTCTGTCACTTTGATACCCTCTACTGGCAATACCATAGAATGATCTCCAATGCATTTCTTCAACATGGATACATGGAATACCAGATGAACGAAACCCAAACTTGCAGGCAATTCTAACTCATATGCAACTGTACCAATCTTTTTCAAAATCTGATGTGGCCCTACATAACTCCTTTCATAGGAGAAACCTTGAGAAACACCCAATCACCAATTTCAAACTCTAGTACTCTTCTCTGAACATCGGCATAGGACTTTTGACGACTCTGACCAGTCTTGAGTCGTTCTCTAATGATTTTTACTTTCTCCATCGCCTGATGGACAAGATCAGGCCTATATAACTGAGTCTCACCCACTTCATACCATCCTATCGGAGACCTACATCTCCTTCCATACAAGGCCTCAAAAGGATCCATCTTGATGCTCGCATTGTAGCTATTATTGTAGGTGAATTCAACCAATGGCAGTTGATCTACCCAACTACCTTTGAAATCAATGACGCATGCCCTCAACATATATTTGAGGGTCTGAATGGTGCGCTCAACTTACCCATCCGTCTGAGGGTGGAAAGTTGTGCTCAAATTCACTTGTGTACCTAAACCCTTCTGAAAGGATCTCCAAAACTGTGATGAAAACTGCGTACCTCTGTCGAATATAATGGACACCGGTGCCCCATGCAATCGAACTATCTCCTTAATGTAAACCTTAGCATAAACCTCTCCCGAATAATTAGTCTTCACAGCCAAAAAGTGGGTTGACTTGGTCAACCGATCTACAATCACCCATATAGAATCATATTGGTTTCGGGATCTCGAAAGTCCTATAATGAAGTTCATATTTATAATCTCCCATTTCCATAAAGGAAGGGTTATCTCTTGGGAAGTACCACCCGCCCTCATGTGTTCTACCTTCACTTGCTGACAGTTCAAACACTTGGACACAAAATCAGCTACATCACGTTTCATGTTATTCCACCAATACAAGGTTTTCAGATCATGGTACATCTTAGTAGAGCCTGGGTGAATGACATACCTTGAAGTGTGTGCCTCATTAAGGATTCTTTCCCGTAGCCCATCGACATTCAAAACACACAAACTACCCTGAAATCTCAGAATACCATCACCACTAATTTCAAACGACATAACCTTTTGTTGACCCACATCTTTCTTGATTTGCATCAAGATGGGATCTTCAACCTGCTTCTCCTTAACTTCAGCACAAAGAGATGACTTAGCTAACTCATGATCAATCACCCCTCCATCTTCGGAATCTAAGAGTCGCACTTCCAGATTTGCAAGGCGGTGAATATCCTTCATCATCTCTTTCTTTCCTTCTTCTACATGAGAAAGGCTGCCCATAGATAACCTGCTGAGGGAGTCGACTACAATATTTGCCTTGCCCGGATGGTAATGCAAACTCATATCATAGTCTTTCAAAATCTCCATCCAATGTCTCTGCCTGAGGTTCAATTCTTTCTGTGAGAAAACATACTGTAAACTTTTATGGTCAGTATAAATATCAACATACACTCCATAGAAATAGTTCCTCCAGATTCTAAGTGCAAACACCACGGTTGCTAACTCCAAGTCATAAGTAGGGTAATTGCGCTCATGCACCTTTAACTGCCTAGATGCATAAGCTATCACCTTACCACGCTGCATCAATACACAACCAAGTCCCACACGGGACACATCATAATAAACCACAAAATCATCTACACCCTCGGGAAGGGTCAAAATAGGAGCAGTAGTCAGCTTGTCCTTCAATTTCTCAAAACTATTTTCACACAAGTTAGACCACATAAACTTCATCTTTTTCTGAGTCAGTTTAGTAAGCGGAGCAGCTATGGAAGAAAAACTCTCTACGAACCTTCTGTAATACCTCTCCAAACCCAAGAAGCTCTGAATATCAGTTGGAGTCGTGGGTCTGGGCCATTTTCTCACTGCTTCAACTTTCTGGGGATCCACTCTTATCCCGTCACTAGACACAATATGCCCTAGGAAAGCAATAGTGTCTAACCAGAATTCACACGTAGAAAATTTGGCATACAGCTGATGATCCTTAAGGGTCTGAAGGATAATTCGGAGGTGATTGGCGTGATCCTCTTTACTCTTAGAATAGATCAAAATATCATTAATAAATACAATGACGAATAAGTTAAGAAACTGACGGAACACTCTATTCATAAGATCCATGAAGGCTGCAGGGGCGTTAGTCAACCCGAAGGACATGACTAGAAATTTGTAGTGACCATATCTGGTTCGAAAGTCTGTCTTGGGTATGTCTGACTCCCTAAATTTCAACTGATGATAACTCAAATGAAGGTCTACTTTTGAAAATCACTTGGCACCCTAAAGTTGGTCAAAAAGGTCGTCAATCCTACAAAGAGGATATTTATTTTTAATTGTGACCTTATTCAGCTGACGGTAGTCTATGTACATCCGAAGGGACCCGTCCTTCTTTCGCACGAAAGAGCACGGGTGCACCCCATGGGAAAACACTAGGACGAATAAAACCTTTGTCTAGGAGGTCTGCAAGCTGTTCCTTTAACTCCTTTAGTTCCGCAGGAGCCATTCTATATGGTGGAATAGAAATAGGAGGAGTGTATGGTAACACATCAAGGCCAAAATTTATCTGCCTATCAGGGGGTATCCTTGGGAGATCTTAAGGAAAGACTTCTGGGAATTCATTCACCACAGGGACTGTAGAGAAAGGTTTCCAACTTTTGAATCTTTTACTCAGATTAGGTGATACATACAACCTTTGGAGATAAGCTTTTGGGATCTAAGATAAGAGATAAAGTGACCTCTAGGTTCCACAGAACTCCCTGCCCAAACAAATAGTGTCTCATTCGGGAAAGAAAAAGTGACCTTTCGGGTTCTGCAATCAAGGGTGGCATAACACGAGTGGAGCCAGTCCATCCCAAGGATGGCACAAAGTCTATCATATCCAGTTCTATAAGGTCTGCCACAGTTTCTCTACCATGAATAGACACGACATAATTTCTATATACCCTTTTAGCAACAAAAGAATCACCTAAAGGAGTAAAAATAGAGAAGGGTTCTACAATAACTTTGGGCTCAAACCCAAAACCAACAGCCACATAAGGGGTCACATAAGATAAAGTAGACCCGGGATCAAGCAATACATAAACATCAGGAGAAAAGATTCATAACATATCGGTGATAACATCTGGTGAAGCTTCCGCCTCCTAGCGGTTAGTCAAAGAATATAACTGATTGCGACTGCTTCAAGCAGCTGAAGGGGCACCTTTTGGAAAAGAAGTTGTAGAGGTGGCTTGGGACTTAGCCCCCCCCCCCCCCCTCCCCCGCATTTATTCCAGCAGATGGACAATCTCTTTGAAGGTGACCCACTTTGCCACAAGTATAGCAGTTTCTCCCCTTAAACCAGCACTTCCCTAGATGATTTTCCTTTCGCAAACCTCACACTGCGGACGAGTACGACACTGCTGGGCCACACTTCCCTGAGATTGTGTACCTAGAGCTTTGGACCTATGAGGAGTCTGAAAACTCTGAGTTTGTCTGTATGTCGGTGGTCTGGTTGCTGGGGCGCTGGCTGCTGACTGTGCATTATTCCAAAACTTCATCTTGTTTGACCACCTATTACCCTAGTTACTACTCTGCGGCTGACTCTGGTACTGGTCCGCAGATCTAGCTCTCTTAGCCTGTCTGTCTTTCTCTCTAGATTCAGCAATCTTTTTCTTCTTCTCTTCCACTTGATGTATATGAACAGTCAGTTGAGCAAAGTCTAACTCCTTATTCAACATAGCCCCCTGGCACTTAAGTACCAGGTCATCAGCAAGGCCAGATGCAAATTTCCTCATTCGGGCCCTCATATTACTATTCAACTCTGGTGCATAGCGGGCTAGTTTATTAAACTTCAAAGTGTACTCCTGGACACTCATACTGCCCTGCTTCAGATTCATAAACTCTTCCTCTTTGGCCTCCCTCAACTCCAGAGGAAAGAATCGATCAAGGAAGGCTTCCACAAATTCTCCCCAAACTATGGGCTCAGCACTTTCACCTTTTTTATCTTCCCAGTCGGCATACCACTGACTCGCAATGTCCTTGAGCTGATAGGTTGCTAACTCCACCCCTTCAACCTCATCCACATGCATCACCTTAAAGATTTTTTCCATCTCATCCATGAACTCCTGTGGATCTTCCTCCACCTTGGTGCCAGTGAACTTAGGTGGGTTCATCTTCATGAAATGTCCGACTCTAGTATCCTCAGATGTAACAGATGCAGACCCAACATCTTCCGATCATTGAGCTTGGTTGGCTACCAACTGTGTCAGCATATGAATAGACCGTCTGAATCTGCATTTGAAATGTCTCCCTGAGCAGTTGGGGGACGGTTGACATAAGTCCGCGGAGCCCGAGGTGGACTGGTCGGGACTAGAGGGACTCCCAGACATGACTTGAACATGACTCTACCCGACGCGATTTCGCAGACACCCTGGGACCATGAACAATACTTTGATACCAAGTTTGTCACGACCTGAACTAGGGCCTGGCCTTGACGGGCATTTCGAACCATGGAGACCCAAAACACCCCTATCTGTCTGATAATCATGCACCTAATTCATATGATCAAAGTAATGTGGAAGAAACACAATATAACGGAAGCATGGTCAAGAATAATATGAAAATGAAAATAGGGAATAATGTCCGACAATCTAAATCAGCATCTCTAAAACCGTCTGCAAAATCTATACTACATGACTGAAACAATGTCTATCTGAAAACTGGGACAAGGCCCCCAGCAGACCCCCAAAACTGAATATAAGATAAAAGGACTGCAGGACCTAAGACCATCCAAAACATAGAAGGCTCACCACTTGTCTCTGCAACTCTGTCTGAATGATCTACTGATTCTCTTGACCCCTAGACTGGGCCTCTGAACCTGGGAGATTGGAGAGGAAAGGGAGCCAGTACAAAAGTACTGGCACGCAGAGATATCAAAACAAAACATAATATTTTTACAAAGTATAGTTGAGAGCCATTATAAAGCAATTTCATATCAAATCATTTGAAAGCACATGGGTGTAATGCAATAGTTTTTCTCATCAATAATGAAATGCAACTGAGCTAGGTGGAATACCCTACATAATTTACACCAACTGTCAAACCTCGGTTGCCACCGAGATTAGAGTATAAGTGAGGGAGAGAAACTCAAGACCACACAGCATGGTGTATCAACCCAATGGTAGTGCCGAAGATCACTTGGCTCGGTCTCCTACCTATAGTCCCAATTTAGGAATGACATGAATTCAAGTACACAGATCGCTTAGCCTGGTACCAATATTTCGTGTCGGCAAACATGTTATTCCAGCAATGAGCCCTTGTGTCTCAAACGCCTTCTTCGGGCATCCACCTTTCTCATGTAAAATCAGTGCATTCAAATTTCATTTAATTCAATCACGTATCGTATTCTGTAGGGTATCATCATATGCGACTTGCAAGTCATCAATATCACATCCACATATGCATAATCATGTAAAAACCAAGGTGCTTCATCATTTACAAGTGGTGAAGAATATTTATTTCAAATTCATGCTCTCTTTTGTTGATCACAATATAATATGGAGTATCGAAACATTATCATGGGAATTTGAAAATAATTTATCATTCATATTTATCAACTTCCATGGAAAATCTCAAATCACATATGCATGGTTTCAACCATTGAAGTATATAGGCAAACAATTCCCATGACATAAAGAAAATGACTTATAAATCATATTGAAAGCAAGATATTAGCATTTGATTAAAAACCTTCATTTAAAAGCATGCATGTTCATAAAGACTACACCCATGAGATTTTTGGATAACCCCACGTACCTCTATTTCCAAGGATAATAGGTGTTTCTTGAAGCTTGCGGATTGTTGATTCCAAATATGTAATTATCTTTGAAAACGTACCGTCAAATCTTGAACTATTGAACTATTTGGGTTTTTTATTTTTGAAACCCTAAGGAGAATCTTGAGCACTTTTGATGAAAGAATATGTATTTTGGGGTCCTTGGAACTAAATCTCGTGTTTTAGGGCTAAGTAAGGGTGGAAAAGGACCACTTTGTCCTCAACACGGAGTGTTTAAATCACCAGAATTCCTTACATAGGCGCCGCCCATCCCATTGCCTATCTTCACATAGGCACCGCCTAGGCTATCGCCTATGTTTACATAGGCGCCGCCTAGGCTATCGCCTATGTTCATGTAGGCGCTGCCTAGGCTATCGCCTATGCTTTCCGGTGGCCATGGGCGATTGGTTAGGCGTCGCTTATCACTTTGAAAGGTCATAACTTCTTGCTCGGGTGTCGGATTTTAGTCAAATTGGTATCGTTGGAAAGCTAACTCGAATACCTATCATTTGACACATAGTAGGTTCCCTAATTCGACATATACAGAGAGTTATGGTTGAAGGAAGCTGACACACTTTACAACGTCCACTAAAATTTAGTCGATCGAAATAGTTCCAACTCGTCCTTGAGTTGAAGGACCTCTATGGTCTAAATTCAAGCTTGAGCGGATTCACATGCTACACAATAATTAACATGCCGTATTGACATTGGATTTTATGGCTTCGGGATTAGCAACACATCGAAATCATGGTCTATATTGTAGCCCGAATTGCGGGGCGTTACACAGGTACACATCCTTTTTGAAAAAACTGTTGCACGAAACATCGTAAACAGTGAGGTCCAGCAAACAGTACTTCATTCTGTTTTTGAGCAAAGTATAGTTGCGCAATCACCATTTCATGTCTTATGAAACAGCAATGATAAAAAGGGCATAACAAGATAAAATTTACGGGAAACTTAGCAAAAGTACGTAATGCTTATTATATCACTGGCAATTTCTCACGAACTTCTGAATTGCTAGTGGCTTTCCTTTTCTTCTTTTGCTTCCTATATGTTTGTCTTTGCTTCCTATCTTTTCTCTTTTCCTTTTTTTTGCAAAATTAGGGAAAGCCGTTGCTTCACTCATTTCTCAAGAATAATTGCAAAAGTAGTGCTTATTACATCATTTATATAATCTGAAACTCTCTTGCTGGCCACATTCCTTTTCGTCTTTTCCTTCCTAAACTTTTGCTTTGTCAATTAAATAGTTGGAAAAAGAAAGGTTGTCTAAAGTAGTTAAATTAAAATTAAAGGAATTATTCTTCTCCTATCTGCACAAGAATGAAGAGGCTCCACAACAATAATATAAAATGGATTAATGATTGTCCTTAAGTAGTGCCTTAAACAAAGAAGAAGTATTCAGTTTAGCTTCACTTGATAAGCTTTGAGAGTTTAGCATTCTGATCAGAAACACTTTTATGAGCTCAACGGAACCATTGTCTTTGACTCGAACTATGTATACATAAACAAAAGATAGAAAATTAATGCATCCGTAAAATAAGATCATACTCGTTATCAAAAGTAAGCTCACTCACATGTCTACAATATACTCCCTGCTAACTGGTATCGTTTATATAGATCTTTTTCTCCGTTGTGCCCTTTTTTGTTAGGGCTACATGGATTTCAAGGGATGGAAGGTCTTTCGAGACCACAATATTTTCTTTTTTCTTCAAAAATAGACCAAATCCAAACACAAATAAACGTTAAGATCAATTGAGGTATGCTAAAGTTTGTAAGGGATTCTATGTCTTTTTTGGTCTTTATCTTTAATTAGCTGAATAAAGCATTCTTCATTTCTAGTAATTTGAAATCATACATAATATTTGTTGCTAGGCACGGAGTCCGGCGCATAAAAGGCATAATTTTCAACCCATTGCACCAATATCGTCTTCCCGCCTTTTCCTTTTCCTTTTGCTTTTTCTGTAATTGGAACAAGAAAAAGCAAAAGTTTTAGGTCTGTTTAGAATAGGGACTTAAGACTATGCCAACAAGCCCAGAGCTAATCTTATTGAATGATACAACTTTTGTTACTTCGGAAGAACAAAAATACAATCATGTTTCACAAGGGAAGGCATATACTATATTATAAAATGGGAAAAGTCATTACTCCACTCTTGTCTAAAGAATAAAGTATTTCTTCTTTCCCTTCCTATATGTTTGCTTTGTGAATTAAAGTAATTGTATTTGCCTTCAATTTTACTTATTCTATTCACATTCTTTTTTTTTACTTTTTCTTTTTGTTTTCTTTCAAAGTTGTGCTATAAATAAAGAAGAATCAATCAGTTTAATTGATCATCTTTGAGAGCATCATAGCATTCTAATCAGAAACAGTTGTTTTTTCTATACCTTAAGAATTATTCAATGGATATACTTCCTAATGCTGTAGGTGACATTGTTGTTGAAGTGGGAAAGTTTGTATCTAAATCCATCTATCACAAGATTGAAAATATTTTTCGATTCTCAATAAATATTGAAAATCTCAAGGAGGAAATGGAGAAGGTAGCAAAGTTTCGAGATGATATCAAAGAGAAGGTGGAAAAAGCCGAGGAAGAAGGCTATAAGCCAAAACCAGATGTTATCAAGTGGATCGATGACGTTCACGAGCTGTCAAAAGAATGGGAATCTATGCAAGAAAGCATTGAAGCAGCTAAGACGCTTTCAAATAAATGTTGTCCAAAATTCAGCCTTCGCTCAAAAATCTCCACTCAATCACAGAACATCCGAAATCAACTATGCAAGCTTATAGAGGTTGGAGAAAACTTTGGATCCAATTTGGAGGTAGAAAAGTACCAGATGAAAAAAGTTGAGTTCATACCCGGAACATCAATAGAAGGCCAATCTGCAGCAACAAGGAATCTCAACGAACTCCTACGACTATTGGAAGATGATGAGGTAATGTTGAAACTAATCCAAGATTTAATTCTAAATATTTTATGATGTGATAGTTGTTAAAAACTAATCCAAGATTTAATTCTAAATATTTTATGATTTGATAGTTGTTATTTTCACTAATTCATGTCTAATCAGATTTTATAGTCCACATACTTTTTAGTCGAAATTATATTTTTTTTTTCTATTGCAAATATGGTGTTACTATTGCGTTTCTTAAGGAGGTTAAATGGAGATTAATGTCTCGACCTGTTTTTTAGTCAAGCCACTCGTAACTCATTTTGTAGTTACCATTTAATAAGGCTTAAATGTTAGGTGTGGAGCCTGATTAATATGTAATGTTCTGATTATATATTAATGTTCATGCGGTTCAAGCCATTGTAGCACTGTACCTTTTATTCTCCATTTCTCTGCGTAATTGTACATACTCCGAATCATTAACAAAAATAGCCCGTCCGCCGTGGAGTTTACCTACGGGTGTTACCACGAAAACAGATTTCTCTTTCTTTCTCTCTCTTCACGAAATTTCTCTCTAGCTTTCATCTTTTCCGCCAGATCTAGTGAGTATAATCGCGAATCGATCCTAACATTAAGTTAAAGGTCCAAGATTCCATAAAAGGTTATAATATAACATTCGTAATTTATAAAACATAAGCATCAAATCTTTACATGTTTCAGACAAGAATAAGAGACTTTAAAAGTTAAAACACACACTCTTTCATAGATTGATAACATATACTAATATCCCTAAAGACATCTTATTTATGCTTTTAAGCCCGTTATTTTCCAAAATCGTGAGCCTATAAACTTACGAGGCGTTACAATTAATTTAACAAAATCAGTTTGGATTTATGCCTTGTAGTCAGAGGCAATTGATCTGGTGCGGAGACTGGTGGAGTAGTTTAGGAAGAGGGACTTACACATGGAATTCATTGACCTGGAGAAGGTGTACGACAAAGTACCTAGGGAGGCTCTTTGGAGATGCTTGGAGGTGAGAGGGGTTCCGGTGGCGTACATCAGATCGATTAAGGACATGTATGATGAAGAGAAGACTCGAGTGAGGACATAGGGAGGAAATTCAGAGCATTTCTTTGTCTTGAAAGGGTTGCACCATGGATCGACTCTTAGCCCATTTTTTATTTGCCTTAGTGATGGATGTGTTGACACGGCGTATTCAAGGAGAGATGCCTCGGGGTATGCTATTTAAGGATAATTTATTTTTGATTGATGAGACGCGGGGTGGGAGGTGGGGATGATAAATTGGAGGTTTGAAGGCAAACCCTTGAGTCTAAAGGGTTCAGGTTGAGTAGGACTAAGGCGGAGTACATAGAATGCAAGTTTAATGACTTGAGGACGGGGTGGTAGTGAGGTTGGATTCCTAGGTTATTTGTAAGAGGGATAGTTATAAGTATCTTGGGTCAATGATTCAGGAGAATGGAGAGATTGACGAGGATGTCTCTCACCATATTAGGGCAGGATGGATGAAGTGGAGGTTTGCCTTGGGAGTGTTATTATCACGACTAGAACTGAGGCCCTGTCCGTTACGAGCATTCCGAACCATGAAGGCCCGACACACCCCTATCTATCTGGTAATCATGCACATTAAAATATTACGAAAACATGATCAAATCTGAATACTGTCTGACTCAGTCTGCGAAATCTCTACTATAAACAAATCAAGCTATCTGAAAACTAGGACAAGACCCCCAGTAGACCAAAACATGACTATAGATAAATATCCAAGAACTAAACAGGCCTTCTGAAAAATAGAAAGCTCACCACTGCACAAGTCTGATCTGGGATCAGAATTTATCTACTGCTTGTCTGGACCCCTAGACTGAGCCTCAGAACTTGAGATGGTTGGAGGGGGACGGGATCAGTACAAAATTACTGGTGCACAGAGCAAATACATATATGAGAGCAGTTCAAAACCGTTCATAAGCAATCGTATAGTAAGAAATCTCATGGGCATTTTAAAGGACTTTATGACAACATCAGAAATCTGATACACTCTTTGTACTACTTCTGCGCTAGGTGGTATACCCTACAATTCTGAAAATTCCACGGTCTTTGTGAAAACTACCATTAACTCGGCAGCTAAGCCCCCAACCCAAGTGTGCCGCAAGGGTCGGAGTCTCTAACTCTACTATGCCACATGGTCGTCGCCAGCGTACAATAATAATCTACCTGTATCGGCAAATACGGTTTCGGGCTAAGAGTTGCTTAAACTCACGCCTTCTTCGGGTAACCACCTAACACTCTTTAAGCCCCTTTTTAAAACTCTATGAAAATATGCATTCTTTGAAAACATATTCGAAGACATACTCTGAAAACATAATCTGAAAACGTACTCCGAAAATATACAACATACTCCGAAAATATACTCCGAAAACATACTCTGAAAACATACTTTGAAAACATAATCTGTCATGGTATAAATACATATGGTATCGTCATACCATTGACTTGAAAGTCACATCTCTGAGCCATTATTAGTCTGTCATAAATCTCTGTATCCAAGACACAAGTTTTAAAACTCGCATTTCAATAATTCAATGCAATAAATCTTTTTCTCAAATCTCATGTAAGCACATATAATTCTTTCTCATAATCACGAGGACACATTTATATCAAGAAAACCCTCTCACAATTCCAAATCATGTACAAATGCCAGAGTATTGCAACAAAAACATCTTTCAAAATCACAAACCACAATCTTTAATTCAATTCAAGAGAGGGAGTTCATAATTCATGCTCTCAACAATCTTTAATCTAAAATTCATACATATACGTATATATATAAATCAATCTTAGGAGTAAAGGCCACAAGACCAAAGCAGTAGTAGTATTAAAACTTTTCAAAATGCATATCAATGATATAATTTTCAAGACATCCATAAAATACATGCTTTAATAATTTCTAAGCCCATGTAGTTTTTAGGATAAACCCCCACGCACCTCTATTTCACAAAATAATGGATGATTCTTGAAGCTTGCAGATTGGGGATTCCGAATCTCTAATCAGTTTTGAAAATCCACGGTTGAATCTCGAGCTCTCTTGACTTCTCCAACAAAAACCTAGGTTGTGTTCTTGCTTAATTTGGATGAAAATAATGATATCTTAGGGTTTGGAGGGATTAAATCTCGTGTTTAAGAAGAGAGGGGTAAGGAAAAATGATCAAAATACCCTCAAATGTTCGGAGTTTGGAAGCTGAAGACTAGGCACCCACAGGACTGGCAGGGCAGCGCCCTGCTCTGAGAGGCTCCCTAACCAGGGTGGCGCCTTGCTTAGAGAGGCTCTCTATGCTGGGCGGCGCCCCCTTATCACGGAGAGCTACTATTTTTCCAACCCAAACACAACCTTAGGCTTGTCTAAAAATTCCAAAATTCCTCCGAGACGTACTAAAACCTTGCCCCATCGCGACGTAACAAGAAAATCCAAAAACGGATGTCGGAAAGGTTGAAAATTTGTATCCCAAAGATTAAGAGTTAAAAATCAAACTTAAGTCTTTATTCTACACTTAGAAAAATATTCTAGTTGTTAGCCCTCAAACATAACACTAAAAATGAAATCGACTCTAGAATTTTTTTATGGGCATTACGATAGGAGTGATTACCACACGTATGTTAATAAAGAATAATTCAGTTCGGGCCTATATACGTAGGAACGACCGTCTAAACTCTAGCCCAAAAATACGGGGTGTTATAGTTATGTGATAAGAAGGTGCCTCCCAAGCTTAAAGCCAAATTCTACAGAGTGACAGTCCGGCCGGCCATGTTGTATAGAGTAGAGTATTGGCCAATCAAGAACTTCCACATTCAAAAGTTGAAGGTGACGGAAATGAGGATGTTGAGTTGGATGTGTTGACATACTAGGGGAGATAGGGTTAGGAATCAGACTATCTAGGAGACAGTGGAGGTGGCTTCGGCCGAAGGCAAGATGTGGAAAGTGTGGCTGGGATGGTTTGGGCATGTGATGAGGAGGGGCATAGATGCCCCAGTTCGTAGGTGTAAGAGGTTATCTTTGGATGATTTCAGGCGGGGTAGAATTAGGCAAAAGAAATACGGGAAGGAGGTGATTAGACTTTCTCTAAAGCATTTCACCAGGTCTCAAATGCTCAGCCTTCACCTGCTGGAAACAAAGGCAACAATATATAAAATCCACTACATCCTTCCACATTTCACCCCACTAGTATTGTTGTCTTAAGTCACGATACATCTTAGTTACTCTCGAATGGATGGAATACCTGGAACAATCGCCCTCCTCCAAACCAGTAGTTAGGAGAGCTTTGGTGTAGCCAGGTTAGTAGTATTAGGGATGTGTCCATAGTTTGGAGCTTCTAGTTAGGAGGGTTTGAGTATGGTTGGTGCCTTTGGTTTGTTAGTGTATAGTATTATTTTGTGGGTATCTTATTTCTGTTATTCCATCTTGTTTCATGTTTTATTACGACTTTGCTTACTGTCCTTTGTCTTGAGCCGGGGGTCTATTGTAAGCAGCCTCTCTACTTCTTCGGAGGTAGTTGTATGGACTGCGTGCATTTTACGTACATTTTACCTCCCAGACCCCACTATGTGGGAATACACTGGTATTGTTGTTGTTGTGAGATCAAGAAATTATGACTAACTGATCAAAGCCTCCTACGTCTTTGTTTCTCTAGTTTTCTACATTTCTTCTATGTGACCATTGATGCATCTTTCACTAGAATCCTTTCAGGTAAGCATCATCGGTGTGTGGGGTACCGGAGGAGTTGGGAAAACTACATTGGTAAAGAATTTGAACAATGAGCTCCTAAAGAATGTGTCAAGTTCCAAACTGTCTTTTGGTGTTGTGGTATGGGTTACAGTGCCCAAACCGCCAATAAACATCAGAAAGATTCAAGCACAAATTGCCAGTAGACTAAACCTACAGGTAGATAACGAGGCAAGTGTAGAAAGCATTGCCAGAAAAATCTATCAAAGGCTCAAGGAAGAAAAGAGTTTCCTTCTCATACTAGATGATGTTTGGAAAGGTATAAATTTGGATGATGTAGGTGTGCCCCAACCTGTAGTTCCCGCAAGAAGTAAGGTCATTATTACTACTCGCTCTTTGGAGGTTTGTAGGCAAATGAGAGCAAACGTCGAAATGAAGGTTACCACGTTGAATGAGGATGAATCTTGGGAATTGTTTGTCAAAAATGCCGGAGATTGTGCCAATTTGGAGCATATTCAACCATTGGCAAGGGATATTGCAAGCCAGTGTGGTGGTTTACCTTTAGCAATCACTGTTATTGCAACATCTATGAGAGGGAATACAAGGGTCGAGCTCTGGGAAAATGCTTTGGATTCACTTAGAAGGTCTGAACCTTATAACCAAAATGTAGTAAATAAGGTTTACAATGTCATCAAGTGGAGTTACGATTCTTTAGAATCTCTGGATATTCAAAGTTGTTTCTTTTATTGCTCCTTATATCCGGTGGCTGTTCCAATAGATGATCTCATACATTGCTGGTGGGCCGAGGGGTTACTTGGTGAAAATGACACATATGACGAAGCCTACAACAAGGGAATCGAAATGGTTGAGAGACTAAAAGATGCCTGCATGCTAGAACCCCATAAGAAGGATTATCTGAAGATGCATGATGTGGTTCGTGATTTTGCGATATCGAAAGCTAATTCCTCCTGGAATGAACACAATTATTTTATTCAAGCTGGAGTTGGGTTGGCTGAGATATCACATATTAAAGTATCGTCTTCTGTCAGGAGAATATCTTTCGTAAGTAACGAAATTGAGTGTCTACCGGATTACTTCACGAAATGCCCAGAGACAACATCTTTACTTTTGCAAGACAATGAACCCCTCGAGAAAATTCCCCATGAATTCCTTTTGGCATTTCCAGCTCTAAGAGTTTTGAATCTGAGTGGAGCTGGTATTAGAGCATTGCCTTCTTCCATCAATAGTTTACGCCAACTGCGTGCTCTAATACTACAAAATTGCCACATGTTGACAGAGTTACCACCTATTGGTAAACTTTGCAATTTGCAATTGCTTGATTGTGATAGTACGAGGTTATGTTGTCTGCCTTACGGAATGGACAAGTTGACAACTCTGAAGGTATTTAATCTGCCCGTTGCTGAATTGAAGAACATGAGTAAAGGATTTTTCCTCAAATTGCCCAGCATTGAAATGTTAGACATGCTGGATAGAGAAATGACAAATCTGAGGCCATTAAGTCTTATTGGAGCAACTTCTTTTGATGAGATATCATCTCTACACAATCTGACTTCTCTTTTTATTAGAGTGGATAGCTCATCGATTTTCAACCGAGACCACACCTGGATGTCTAGATTGAAAATATTTCACATTGAAGTTGGGAATACTCCAACGCGTGTACAAATAAACAAGTCAAGAAGGATGATAAGCGTCTCCAAGTGTGAAATCTTCAGTAATGGAGAGCTCTCAGGCATGTTGCAGTTTGCTTCAGATTTGTACTTGCACGAATGCATGGGTTTCAGGAAGTTGATTTCATACAACAGATTTGATGGATTAAAATCACTACACATAGAGAGATGTTCTTGCGATTTCGGACCTCCAGGAGGAAGTCCACAGTTTGACCCTCTGCCAAATCTGGAACATATCAACCTCGTTTCTGTAGATAACTTGAAGTGTGTTTCTGATTTCAGTAAACTTTTGGGTCTAAGATTGTCTAAATTACGTCAACTAGAAATACACTTTTGTGCAAGTTTAACATGTCTTTTTACTGTTGGTAGAGATTTTTCTGTACCCAAGCAGTTGGAAGACATTTCAATTACCTTTTGTCCTGAGCTGGTACAGTTGTTAGTGCAACGCAGTCCAACTAAGGCCACACACGTCAACTCAGAAACTCCAAGAGTTCAGAGGTTAGTGTTGAGAAACTTGCCAAAATTTGGATCGTTGGGGGAGCCGCAGAGTATGTGGGAACACCTGAAGGAGCACGAGGTGATCAATTGTGATCGAATCGAACACAAGAAGTTGCCTTCCTCTATTCAAACCACCAACGTTAAAGTAAAAAAAGGAGTCCTAGAGTGGTTTTACCTACGGACAGTTTCAGGTGATATGCCTATTAACTTTCACATTTCTCAGTTGTCGATGATATTATATTTGATTATTTGTTCTCTACTATGTATTGATCTTCACTTTTTGTGGCTTCATTCAGAGATCTAAAAGAAAGCAAAGGAAGGAACCAGAGAGACAGTGTTTGGAGCTAAAGTTAATCGGTCGAGTTTGCTGTGATGTATTTACTTTCAGATGTCGTTAATTTTTTCCCACCAATAACTGTTTCTTGTTTGTACCATTCCTGCTTTCTGGTTCTAATATTTTGATTGCTTGATTGTACACTGAGTAATTTCTTGTTTCGACCAAGAAAGTTGAAGAACGTTTTCACAAGACAGCAACTTCCCTATGACAAGTTCATATGAATAAGTGTAACATAATATAAGCTAAAGACATTAAGGGAAAATTGCTAATGAAATATTTTCCAAATTATTTAACCAACCGAACATGAGAAAACGTTTTCATCCTTACCAAACGCACCCTATAGCTTATTTTCTCTTCTTTCTTATGTTATTGTACATGTGTCACCAATGGATTTGTCCTTTTTTCCATTTTAGCATGCTTGAAAATCACACTTCTGAAAATATTGAGTTAAGCATCCAGTAACCCCCCGAACTATTGCCAAAGTTGCTACAACAAACTTCAACTTCACAGGGGTTCTATTAGCCCTCCCCCGAACTCATTTTTAGCGTATTTTTGTCACTTTTTTGTGCTGACGTGGTACTTTTATTGCATAAAATGGAGCCCACTTCAAAGGCGCCACGTCAGCTAAAAAGGTTGACAAAAATAGCTAAAATTTAGTTCAGGGTAGTAATAGGATCCCGTAAAGTTCAAATTATTAACAAGGGAATCCTGTTGCACATAGTCCGAGCTCGAAGTTGAAGTTTATGGGTTCGAAATTTAGTTCTTCTAAGTTGTTGAGACGTTCTAAATTGATTATTTGTACTTACTCAACGAACATATTAAGAGAAATGCAGGACCTCGACCAAAGTTATTGAGTTTGATCTCTAGTAACACGGCACATGGCAAAGCTCTTTTTAAAAAACCACCGTTAACAAGTAATGGCATGGATGAACTTGTTTAGTAACTGCGATGACATAAACGAGGCAAACTTTTAACGGATGGAATAAATGAGCCATTTCTGATAATTCGATGGCATATTTGAGACTTTTCCTTTTAAAACTGTAAAATCGACAATTCGCGTCCTAAGTTAAACAACCGTTTTACTAAACTTTAACGAAGGTGTAGATTGTGATTACCCTTAAATAGCATGAACTAGAGAAAGAAGCTTGTTGTGTTTTAGTTTTGATGATTTACAAACAAGAATTCAAGGAATCAGGTCCGTGCTGTGCTGTGCTGATTTAACAATCAAAGGGAAACGCATACAGCTCTAAGTTGTATTCCCTGTTTTGGCTAGTAGTGCTGCAGCAGTGATGTAGCTGTCTTGCTGACACCTGGATTAATATTCGTTAGAATTTCACTGAGTATGTTGTTGTTTTTGGCAAATTTATAACACGAGATTGGTTCAGGTGTTGGTTATACTTACCTTACCAATCCTAACGAGACACCTGTCCAATTGAATTTACATATTTTTCTCGATTTATTTTTGCAAATAAAGAATCTTTCTGAGACGTTAAAAGACACTCATGAGTGGTCCAAATTGAAAGTTGCTCCAATAATTCTGCCTTTTTTATGTTACTGTACAATGGACATGCTTTCTTCCTTTTTGGAAACCAAAAGTAGTGCTTCTTATCTTATCTCTTAGCTTTAAGATTTAGAGTTGATATACCCTCGTTAAACATGTGATGCATATATACCCTCAACTTTTAACAAAAATAATGTCATGTGACTTTAACAAAAACTCTCACCAAATATTGTCACCCCTGAACTCAATTCTAGCATATTTTTGTCATCCTTTTATGATGGCGTGACACCTTTATTACATAAAATAGCATCCATGTCAAGGGTGCCATGTCAGTTAAAAGGATTGACAAAAGGTGCCATGTCAGCACAAAAGGGTGACAAAAATACGCTAAAATTAAGTTCAGGGTAATAGATCCTCTGTGAAGTTGAAGTGTGTCGTAGCAAATTTGATCATAGTTCAGGGGTACCGGATGCTTTACTCAAAACAAATATATATCACCCATTTTCTTTAACTCAGCCTCTACAGTGTTACTCCAATAATTGTCATTGCCTTTTTCTATACTTATTCTTTTAGTTCTCAGAATTCTGTATCAAACAAACAAGAATAAGTCAGTTTAGCTTATTTGATCATCTTTTCATATCAGAATAATTCAATGGAAATAATAGCTACTGTTGTATCTACTTGTGTTGTTGAGGTGGGGAGGTTTATGTGTAGATGCATTTATCCTAAGATTGAAAATGTTGTTTGTTTCTCATTAAATATTGATAATCTGAGGAAGGAAATGGAGCAGCTAACAGAGTTTAGAGACGATATCGAAGCGAAAGTGGAAGTAGCGGTGCGAGAAGGCTATAAGCCAAACCCAGCTGTTATCAAGTGGATCAAAGATGTTCATGAGCTGGAGAAAGAATGGGAGTCTATGCAAGAAAGCATCACAGCGGCGAAGTCGCTTACATATAAATGCTGTCCAAAATGCAGCCTTCGCTCGGAAGTCTCCACTCAAGCACGGAACATCCGAGATCAACTTTGTAGGCTTAAAGAGGTCGGAGAAAACCATGGATCCAACTTGGTGATAGAAAATTACCAGATGAAAAAAGTTGAGCACATCCCGGGACCATCAATAGAAGGCCAGCCAGCTGCAACAAGGAATCTCAACGAGCTCCTACGACTATTGGAAGATGATAAGGTATTAATTGTTGAAATTAAATCTTAGATTAGTAATCCTAAATTTTAGAAAATTTGGTAATTGTTAAATTTGTTAAGTGGATATATATTATTAGACTTTATGTTTTGAGTTTAAAAAAGTAAATGAATGTTAATCCTATCCAGTTAATAAAGGCCATTTCACAAAAGATCCCCATTTGATGAGTCATACAATTTAGTATTATATAAGAAATTGTTCATAACTAGTTCAACTATTTTTAATTTGTCTTGTATTTTTAATTAGTGGAGACATAGGCTTTCCAATAAAATCTTAAAATCTCTTTTAAAAATACTTTAGAAAATTTGAAAAGCATATGCATTTTGTGGAATTCTAAGAAGCTAATATAACCATAGAATACATTTGTCACACTAAATTGTCTAAACGTTAATCGATTCAATATTATGCATTTTGTTTTATAATAGAACACAATGCATATGCAAAGAAATTAACAAACTTGAGATCAAGAGATTATAGTGATCAAAGCCTCCATCGCTCTTATTTCACTAATTTTCTAAATTTCTCCTGTGTGTTCATTTCGCTGGGTAAAGTTATTTGGATTTTGAATCCTTTCAGGTATGCATCATCGGTGTGTGGGGTACCGGAGGAGTTGGGAAAACTACATTGGTGAAGAATCTGAACAATGAGCTCTTAAAGAATGTGCCAAGTTCCAAACTGTCTTTTGGGGTTGTGATATGGGTTACAGTCCCCAAACCGCCAATAGACGTAAGAAAGATTCAAGAACAAATTGCCAGTAGATTAAACCTCACGGTAGATAACGAGGCAAGTGTAGAAAGCATTGCCAGCAAAATCTGTGAAAGGCTCGAGAAAGAAACGAGTTTTCTTCTCATATTGGATGACGTTTGGGAAGCTATAAATTTGGATTATGTAGGTGTGCCCCAACCTGAATATCCCGCAAGAAGCAAGGTCATTATAACTTCGCGTTTTTTGGATGTTTGTAAGCAAATGAGGACAGATGTCGAAATGAAGGTTTACACATTGGAAGAGGATGAATCTTGGCAACTGTTTGCCAAAAATGTGGGAGATATTGTCAATCTGGAGCAAATCCATCCGTTGGCAAAGGAAATTGCAAGAGAGTGTGATGGTTTACCTTTAGCCATCACTGTTGTTGGATCATCCATGAGAGGGAAGACGAAGGTCGAGCTATGGGAAGATGCTTTGAAATCACTTAGCATGTCGGAACCTCATAGCAAAGTTGTAGAAGATAAGGTTTACAAGGTCATCAAGTGGAGTTTTGATTCTTTAGAATCTCAGGATATTGAATTATCCTCAGAGCAAAGAAGGAAACATGTGAACAAAAAGAGAGGTGATATTCGAAGTTGTTTCTTATATTGCTCCTTATATCCAGCGGCTATTCCGACAGATGATCTCATACATTGCTGGTGGGCGGAGGGGATCCTCGGTGAACATGACATGTATGAAGAAGCCTACAACAGGGGAATCACGTTGATTGAGAGTCTAAAAGATGCCTGCTTGCTAGAAGCCAATAAGATGCATTATGTTAAGATGCATGACGTGGTTCGTGATGTTGCCATATGGATAGCTAGTACCTTTGGGAATGAACAGACTTTTGTTTTTCAAGCTGGAATTGGGTTGACTGAGATATCGTGTATTAAAATATCAGCTTCTGTCAAGAGAATATCTTTCATAAGCAACGAAATTGAATGTCTACCTGATTGCTTTACGAAATGTCCAAAGACAACATCTTTACTTTTGCAAGACAATGAACCCCTCTACAGAATACCCCCGGAATTCTTTTTGGCATTTCCAGATCTAAGAGTTCTGAATCTGAGGGGTAACACTAGTATTAGAGCACTGCCTTCTTCCATCAACAGTTTATGTCAACTACGTGCTCTAATACTAAAAAATTGCTCTAACTTGAAAAAGTTACCACCTGTTGCTAATCTTCACAATTTGCAAGTGCTTGATTGTGATAATACAGAGTTGCGTTGTCTGCCGCAAGGAATGGACAATTTGACAAATCTGAGGCTATTAAATATGACAAATCCGAGGCTATTAACTTTTCCTCGCGACGGTAATCTGTCGCGTAGCTGTCTTGGAGCGACCTCTTTTGATGAGATATCATCTCTACAGAATCTGACTTATCTTTCTATTAGAGTGGATAACTCATCATGTTTCAATAGAGATTACACCTGGATGACTAGATTGAAAGGATTTCTCATTAAAGTTGGGGAAACTTCATGTTATGCACCACATATACCATACAACAAGTCAAAAAGGGTGATAAAATTCTACAAGTGTGAAATTTTCAGTTACGGAGAGCTCTCAGGCATGTTGCAGTTTGCTTCAGATTTGTACTTGGACAAATGTATGGGTCTCAGGAAGTTGATTTCATACAACACTTTTAATGGATTAAAACTACTAAATATATACTACTGTTTTTGTTCTTTCGAACCAGTGGAAGGAGGAAGTGGACAATTTGACCCTTTGCCAAATCTGGAATATCTCGTCCTCGAATCCGTAGAAAATTTGAAGAGTATTTCTGCTTTCTGTCAATATTTGGGTTTAAGATTTTCTAAATTACGCCAACTGAACATCTCTTACTGTCCCAGTTTAACATGTCTTTTCAACGATGGTGGAACTTGTTCTGTACCCAAGCACTTGGAAGAAATTACAGTTGACGATTGCCGTCAGCTGGTAGAGTTGTTTGTGCGATGCAGCTCAAGTGATCAGGCAACACTTGTCAACTCAGAAATTCCAAGAGTTCTGAAGTTAAGTTTGTACAAAGTTCCCCAACTAGGATCATTGGGGGAGCCACAGAGTATATGGGAACACTTGGAGGAACTCACAGTGAACGGTTGTGACGGATTAAGGAAGTTGCCTCTCTCTATTCAAACCTCGGAAAACATCAAAATAATAAAAGGAAAATCAGCATGGTGGAGCCAGCTGGAATGGGATGATGAAAACTTCAAGGCAAATTTAGAGCATTCTTACAAAGAAAGGCAAAACTGATGACAGAAGGATCAAAGTTGAGTTGTTTCCTCTGCATCTCAGGTGATGTGCTATGTAATCTCCTTATTGCAACTTTAACATAGTTTGTTAATACATATTACAAATATTCTACTTAATTACATTAGTATAATCAAGTCATTTATCTCCCTGGAAAAACATATGCTTTTACAAAAATATTTTTAAACATTGTTAATAACACTAGCATGATTGGGTTATCAATCAAATGTTAACAAGTGTATTGGGCTTCAATTTTTGTCGTTTCATTCAGGGAAGAAAAAAGAAAAACTTATTGGAAGCGGCATTGAAGGATGTTCGTCTGAAAACATTTGGCAAAATCAAGCCAATGATTGTACGCCGGAGAAGTTAGCTATTGTAACTCTAGAGGGCCAGCATGGAGTGACAAAGAAATGGACCTTGGACCTAACTCAACCTCAAAAGCTAGCTCATGAGGGGAGGATTGCCCAAGACCATATAAGGAGACCAAGGACCCTTTAACCCACCGATGTGGGACTCCAACACGGGGTGGAAGTAGTTCTTCAAGAAAGTTTTATAGATCACAGTGATCCTTATGTCCTTCTTAGTGCCTCCAAGTTTATCTACCAGTCCAATTTTGTTTGTCAATTCTAACCCCTTGCCTATGTGTAACTAATACATTGCGACAAGAAAATATCCATTAGTCCCTCAATTTGAAGGACTTTAGTATTCGGATTCATAGGAGTGTCAATAGGCTTACATCCCATCATTTATGTCTTCTTGAGAATGTCTAAGGCGTACTTGCGTTGCAAATAACAATACATGATCTGGACTGAGCAACTTCAATACCTAAAAATACTTTAGCCTGCTGAGGTCTCTAGTTTGGAAATGTTGGAAGAGGTGTTGCTTCAATCTAATGATACCTTTGAAAGTGAAAGAGTTGGTTTGGTTTCTTTGTGGGGTCAAACCCATGTGGAAGAAATCTCATATGTCAAATTACTTGGTTAGGAAGTAAATTTGGAGAGCAAGCAAAAATTTGTGGGACAAATTTTGTATTTATTTTCCTTTTCTTAATTTTGTGCTTAGAGGCCAAGTTTTTTTATTACTCAATGCTCAAGTTTTTTGTAATATATAAAAGGATGGACCTTCTTCATAATATTGTCAAACCATCCCAAAAATTTATAATTAAATATATTACAAGTGATGAGAGTTGAGAGAACAAATCTCTTAGATGTACTTGGGATCTCTCCTCTTTCTTTGTTAATAATATAAAGATAGTTTTTCTAAGGTGGATGTAGGATCATTTAAATTCGGACCATGTTAAATCTTGTATCTTTCTCTTTTTCTTTATTTTTGTTAAGTCTTTAATTTTCACGATTGACAAATTGTATGTTGGGATCTGTTTCCTGGAGATTATGCGATAACATATTGCTAATTCTTAGGGAACAGGTTGGGCTCATCGGTCATTATCACAGTCAACAACGTCGCAAAGTAGAAAAGTTGGTGAAAAAGCTACTGCCACCTTTTGTCTCAGCCAATGGGATCACTCCTAGGTTTTTCTGGTGTCATACTATATATTGCTCATCTTCCTTAACAAGAAAATGAATGCTTCCATATTCTTACAACTAAATATCTCTCTGAAGCCTTGAATTAAAGACTCCACTTTGCAACAACTGATTGTTCATCGAGATATATTTTTATTTTCTTGTTGTAGTTGAGTCTTTGTAATGTGTTCTTAAACGTTTGTCTACGTTTGCTTATGATTGATGGTAGGTGTTGTGGTGTAAACCTCAGGTCTTTGTAATCATCTAAAGTTAGGTGATTGTTCAAGCTAGAGTTAGCTTGGTGTGTCTAGTTAGAGTTAGCTGGAACTCGTGGCAGTAGAGTTACTGTTTGGGTCTTCTTTTAATAGAGTTATTGCTACGAGACAACGGATTAGGAGGTTAATTCTTGGAGTCTGTATTCAAAAGTTGCTTAGATATAGTAAAGCTTAGAAATTCTGGAGGCAGGCCGTGATTTTTCTCCCTTGAGCAAGAAGTTTTCACGTAAAATTCTTGTGTCCGCTATTTATTTTATTCCAAAACTTCTTAGCTTACATCTCTCCCAGCTCTTGTTGTGTGAGTTCATCCGGAAACAAGTTCCAGATTTGAGGAGCAACTCATTGCAACCCTCCATTTGGTGAGCCATGGACATAAATAATAATGCAAAAAAGTAGTGCAACATTTTATTTAATTTGTCTTCTTACTTTTTTTTTTTTTAATCCTTGTATGTGATATTTGACGAAGTATATTTAACGTTCAATTAATTGAGATGTCCATTTTTAGCCTTTTTGAGCATATTTTAGAAATGTATTAATCATCGTCACATGGATAATATAAATTTAACATAAGCTTTTGTGTTATGGAGTAGCGGAACTGTAGGTAATTATGATAAATTTATGAATATTATTATTCACAAGTAAAAAATAAATAAATAATGAACGTTTTAACTAATGTTAAATATTTTTCGTCAATTATTATAAGGACCAAATTCGAATTATTAATTTAATATCTTTTTCTCTCTCTGATATTGTCTCCATTGAGAGAAAATGAAAGTAGAAGAAGATATCCAATCTAATTATTCCTTAAAATCACAATTATAAAAAGATCAGCTCCTCCAAATCTAGAAGAAGGTCAGCCAACCATTAGACCATCAAGATTTAAGGTAGATACGCACTATTTTTTTTAAATGAGGGTTTTTTCCGCTTGAGGAGTATATTTTCCCTTTTTCACTTTCTAAAACAGATCATACATATTTCAAAGGGAAAAGGCTCAAATATGTCACTGAACTATCAGAAATGGATCATTTATGTCATCCGTTAAAAGTTGAGCTCATTTATGTCATTGCCGTTACAAAATTGGCGCATCCATGCCATTACTTTTTAACAGCCAATTTTTAAAAACAGTCTTGACACGTGGCAGCTTATTAGAGGGCCACGTCATTTTAAAAAAAATTAAAAAAAATTAGTTTTCTTTTTAAATTTTTTTTTGATCCATTAAAAAGAATCCACCCAATTTTTTGATCCATTAAAAATTAATTTGATCTATACTTTTAAAATTTGATTAATTTTTCATCATCAAACAAATATTTAAAGAATTTTTTAAAAAAAATCTACTACTGAAATTTCTAATTAAGCATATTGTATGTCTTAGCATACATGAAATATTTTGTCAGTTGAATGTAAGTAACTTTTTCATTTTTTATTTTTTTATTAAGCATAGAATGACATCATCAGCATCAGGGGCGGCTCAAGCAAATTTATGACCTAAGGCAAAAATCAAACGAAGGTCTTGCGTTTTATTTTCTTATATAAATTTTTTTCTATAAATAGTATTTAATATATTTCTTAAAATTTGTAATTTATTATTACTAAACAAAAATAGGCCCCTCAAATTTTGGGGTCTTAGGCGGCCGCCTTTTCTCCTAAAGGGTTGAGCCGCCCCTAATTAGCATTCAACATTTGTACATAACACTTTATGCATCATCATTTATTATTGCAAAAACAGAAAGGCGACAATATGCCGACATATATAGCATACGTAGAGTTGGCAAAATGAGAAGCTAACTATTAATAATATAATAATAATATTTGATGTTTGTATATCCCTTCAGTTTCAACTGAAAAATGACAAAAGCTTTAGTTAACGTGAATCTTTAAAAAAAAAAAAGTGATAAAAAGCGTGGAGTGTATACTCTCTCCGTTCCCTTTTAGTTACTCGTCCGTCAATTAAAATAGTTATTTTATTATAATATATTTATTAAATGATGTTTACTATTGTATTTGAAATTAATTTGAAGAAAAAAATAATTAATATTAAAGGTAAAATATGAAAACAATCTTAACATGTCAAAAATGACAAAAAAACGAATCGAACGAGAATGTTTTAAGAATATATTTATGAAAAATTAATCAAATTTTAAAAGCATAGATCAAACTAATTTTCAATGGATCAAAAAGATGTGTGGATTCTTTTTAATAGATCAAAAAAATATATTTTTTAAAAATTTAAAAAAAAAAAAAAAAAAATAACGTGGCCCTCTAATAAGCTGCCACGTCGCAAGACTGTTTTTATAAATCATCTGTTAAAAAGTAATGGCATGGATGGGCCGATTTGTAACGGTGATGGTATAAATGAGCTCAACTTTTAATGAATGTCATAAGTGAGCAATTTCTGATAGTTCAGTGGCATAGTTAAGCCTTTTCCCTATTTCAAATAATAATGAACAACTTCTAAAATTAATTTTTGCACCTAACTTTCTATTTGTACTGATGAACGTAATAAGACTATTCATTTCCACTCTGACACTTGTCATGGTAGAGCCACGTGAATGATATATTTTGATCAGATATAAAGTTTAAGAAATTTATTAAGTTGTCATTTATTAAAAAATTTACTATTACTATCTTTAAATGAGTTGGATCAATAAGAATTAAAGTAAAATTGTATTTTTAAAATAATTATCAAATAAAAAAATGCAACATTCTTTTTTAGACGGACCAAAAAAAATAACGATGCATAAAATGAATCTAGAAAAAGTACATATTACCTCCTTCAATAATTCGCAATCAAACTTTTGATCAAGCGCGGCTCAACAAATTTGGTAGCCTAAAGCCAATTTTTAATAAAAAAGTTTCAGATATATTCAATAAAATTAACTTTTATGTGCACCTTGTGTGATATACGTGCATATCGTGTGACGTACATGCATTTTGTGCTTCATATGTGTATTTTATTGTTAGTTAGTAAAAATATTTTAGAATCACATAGATATTATTTGTGTGGATATACTATCATTGTGAATTATCTTCTAACTTAAAAATTGGGGCTCTAATAATATTGGGACACAAAGCCATTGTTTTAGCGGCTTGACGGTATAGGCGACCCTACTTTTAATCCTACAGTATAAGCAAATAGTACATGGACTTTGACAAAATAATTAAAATGACTTTGGTCGTCTTTCACCTACCCAAGTACTATATAATTAATTTGCCTAGACAACCAACTACCAACATTGAAATGAAGTGTGAAAGGGTAAGCTTTAATATTTGATTGATTACTTAATTCTAAGTCATCGTAGAATTATAATAATATTTTCTTTCTTTCATATTAGTCGTTATATTTTTCTTTACATGTTCGTTAAAAAATTTTAAAAAGAAGTATTTTTTAAACTCTAATTAGGAACATTTTAAGGTCTTTAATTAAAGTTGTCTTTAATTTTGAGGTCTTTTATCGACGAAGGTAGAAAGAAATGGGTAATGTGGCAGTTTGACATTTAACTCTATTGTCAAATGAAATTAATAGAGTGTTTTTATAAAAATAAAAAATAATGGGGTCAGCAATAATTTAAATTGAAATTAAAGTTGGAAAAAAGTATTTGGAATTCTCATGGCCAAACATTCCAATTTCATTAAAGTGAAAAAACTTTTTAAAAATAAAAAATAAAAAAAATTATGGCCGAACGGGAACCAATTAAGAGGTGACAAGTAGGGGTGTTCACGGTTTGGTTTTTAACCAAACCGATTAGAAAAATCGATATTTGGTTAGGTTTCGTTTGGTTTGGTTTTGAATTTTAAAAAACCGATACTAATTTGGTTTGGTTTAACTCTAAAATAACCGATAAAATAACCAAACCGAACCTATATATATATATATATATATATATTATAACTATTATATATTATTCATAAATACAATATAAATATTTGTTAGATTTTATATTTTAATCATGATTTAACTTTAGTCGTAACACATTCAGTCATATGTCTTCATTCAGTTGATAGTACATTATGAGATTCTAAATGAATTTCACACTTTGAATGACAAATGATATTAATTATGAAAATAATATCTTGTAGTATATTGAAATTTATAGTTAAGATTTATTCGACTCTAGACAATCACTAATTTTAACTTTCTTTTTTAACTTTATTGAGCAAGAAGTTTATGTGTTCACCTTTCGGGGGTTTTATCATATCATTCTGTTAAATGTCGTTTTTAAATATTTTTCTAGAGGCGTTCATATGGTGTCGTTCATGGATTGCCGAAGTATAACACTGAGCTGACATCTTTGTTTCAAGGTTTAGATACAACACTCAGTTGACATCTCATAGGTTAGATTGGATTTGTTTTTTAAAATTTTCAACTTTTATCATTAGCTAAAGTTATAAATCGAAAAAATCGAACCAAACCGAACTAAATCGACAAGAACCAAACTGACCTTTATTTGTTTATTTGGTTTGGTTTGGTTTTAGAAATTTTAAAATCGACTAAGTTGGTTTGGTTATGATTTTGACCAATAACTGACCCAAACTGACCGATGAACACCCCTAGCGACAAGTCAGTGTTGTGGGGTGGGTGAGAGTAATAATAGAGGTAATACCAATTAAGAGTTAATTGGTGACAAGTAAATGTTGTGGGGATGGGTGAGAGTAATAATAGAGTAGTCGTTTGGCCCTGAAGACTAAAATATTTTGGAGTTGGATTTGTGTTTGGTCATATCTTTTTGAATCTTTTTTTTAGACTTTCGGGCCGACTTTTTTAAATATAATTCTAAAAAGGGTCAGAAATACCCTTCAACTATAGAAATTGCCTCAAGAATACCCTTCGTTTACCGATTGGGCCAAAAATACCTCTCCATCCACCTTTGTGGCTCAAATATACCCTCACAATTAATAGAATTTTTTTAAACCATAATTAGAAATCATATTAAACAAGTGGCAACTTTTTATTGGTTGTAAATTAAATTATGGTTAATTTTCATTACTATATTTTTGTCAAATGAAGGTTGCAGGCTTGGCTGGTGTTTCTGTGCTATGTTTCACTTCAAGTGTCGCTGTCGCCATATTCACATAATATACCTGTATGTCTTCTATTGGTCTCATGAGATTGTATTTTGTTTCGACTACTTAAGTTTCTAACAGATAATGCTTTAATTCAGCTTCTTTTTAACTGGCATGAATAGAAGATAAATAGTGTTTGTACATCTCTTCTCATGGTTTTGTATTATTTTATAGGCACTCTTTATAACGTGTCCTTATAGAATGCTACAGCTGGATTTGAAATTCTGGATTTGAGTGAAAATTTCATCAACTAAACATGGTAGAAGGAATCAATTTAACAATCAATTGCACCTCTGATAATGTTACATAATTGTGTTGATGTCGTAAAGTTTGAGTTGTTATGAGATGTCTCTCTGGATGCTCTCAACAAATGTTGGGAAAGCTACAGTAAGACTTAACATAAGAGCTGCATTGGGACATACCAGATATTTCTATATTAAATTGTGACATGATTGAGAGGGGACTTGGCAAAGGTGCGTCAAGATATTGCTTGCCTCCCTTCTAGTTTAACAATATCATAGTACCTGCTCTTCTCCCTAGACCCCACTTGTGGAATTACACTGGTTACGTTGCTGTTGCTGCTCGTATGAGAAATTACATCTATCTTCCTTGTATTGGGTTACGGTAATCGGTATGTGGACTCCAGTTACTACTTTAACCAAGAATACAAGTAGCTTGGCTACTACATGTTTGGGGGTTGGTGGGGTAGGGGAACTAACTAACAATGTAGTTCTTTCCTACAATTAGAGTTTCGTTCACAAAGGGGAAAAACTTTCTAATTCTCTGTTACCTGACCAAAATATTTTTCAGGTTCTTCTGTACCTTCAGCGTTTGTCAACCTCATACGATAAGTATTCTGTTCTTGAAATAATGAGTCGGAATCTCATCTTGCTTATCCTATGGCAATTTTCCCTTGATGCAGACAACTTATGTCTGTGATTATATTCTTGGAGATAAACTTGATGGTTCTAGCTCAACCAAAGAGGCATTTATGCATGTGTTGTCTGAGTTGTCTATTTGACCTGCAGGCTATAGTTGTTGTACTTTGAATTATTACTGATGTTTCCTATGTGTTTTTGTATAGAAATTTTAATTAATTTAATTTATAATCAACAAAAAGTCGACACTTGTTTAATATGACTTCTAATTATGGTTTAAATTTTTTTTGTTAACTGTGAGGGTATATTTGAGCCAAAAAGGTGGATAGAGGAGTATTTTTGGTCCAATAAATAAACGAAGGGTATTCTTGAACCAATTTCAATAGTTGAAAGGTATTTCTGACCCTTTTCTGAATATAATTTTATACCTCCAGTTTTAAAAACTATCAAAATCACTCAACTTAACTAATTTATCTATAAGATACAATCAAATGTGAGAGGAGACAATAATGTTGTCTTTGCTGTTGGTGTTGTATAAATTCACTAAAGTGAAGTGAAATAATTTTTTTAAAAAAAAGAGAGTAAAATCCCTATAGCCAAATCGAAACTAATTAAGAGGTGACAGGTGCATATTGTGGGGATGGGAGAGAGTAATAATTGAGGTAGTACCAATTAAGATTTAGTTTTTGACAAGTACATTTTATAGTACCATAAGAAGTGACAAGTCAATGTTGTGGGGTGGGTGATTGTAACAATAGAGTAGTATACCAATTTAAGAGATGCAGTGCATGTTGTGGGATGAGTGAGAGTAATAATAGAACAGTACCACAATAATTAATAATGTTTTCGAGCATTATTGTATTTCACAGTTTGTGGTATATTTCTCCCATTTTCGATTACATTATTATCAATTATTTCATTAAGATTTATTGTCTTTGTTGGTACAATATATCATAATAATTAAATTATAGTTGAAAATATAAAAAGTGAAGAAAATAAAATAATCTTTTTCTTAGTTGAAGCATGAATATCTCGTACTACCTCTATTATTATTTCCACCCACCCCACAACATGGACTTGTCGCCTTTTATTTGGCTCCCGTTTGACTATGAAAATGTTTCATTCTTTTCACCAATAGATAAAGTTATTATCTAAAGGATAGTGTCATTGAGTGGTCGTTGTCAGATGTGATAAGACATTATTGTGTAGTCTTATGGGATGTAACAAGACACTAAATTATTACATCGTGTAAAAATAATTGATTTGAATTAGCATTTACAGAATGTGCAAAGTGTAGAAATTGATTTGTAATTACAGAATGATATAAAGAATGAAAAATGTAATTAATTTGGAAGAATTGTAATGTCATGTCATGAACGTGTGCAGATGATTGTGAAAAATATTTAAAATAATAATGAATTGATAAAAATACTAATGTATAGAGAATTACCAATAAATTATGAAAATAAAAAATAAGACAACAAATTGATAAAATCCTAAAGTAAGGATGATTATCAATAATTTATCAAGAATTGCAAAAAAGATGTGAAAATTATATTTTGTGCTCTTTAGCGATCAGGAAGCCTGAAAACGTTAATTTTAAGCATGGAGAGTCACAATTAGATGCCAATATTACTTATTCTATTTGCCTTCTTTTTTACTACTTACTTTGCTCTCAAAATTCTGCTATAAATAATGAAGAAAAGATCAGTTCAATAATCATCTTTGAGAGCATCATATATAGTCATCTATTTTCTTTACCTTAAGAATTAGTCAATGGATATACATTTTAATGTTGTAGGTGGCATTATTGTTGTGGTGGGAAAGTTTGTATCGAAATGCATTTATTCTAAGATTGAAAATGTTGTTTGTTTCTCATCAAATTAGAGAAAGGAAGGGATTTGGATAACTTTCGTATGGACGATGCTATAACACGAACTAGAGTATGAAAGAATGAAAAACAACTTCTAAATGCCCGGTAGCCTCCTGCTTATAAGTGTGGTACACAACACACCCATAAGCAAGACTCTGTTAGACACGGCTTCGTAGACACCCTGAGATCATGACCTGTGCTCTGATACCAAGTTTGTCATGACCTGATCGAGGCCCTGGTCGCGACGGGTATCCCGAACCTCGAAGGTCCGAGAGACCCTTATCATACTATCATAAGAAAAATCCATACATGAATCAAAGTACGAAAGATATAACAGTGTTCATTGAAAACTTATAATTAGAAATGTGTCAACAAGATATGACAATAGAAACCTCAACTACCGTCTATGAAGTCTCTACTGATACTGATTGTCTAGGCCGGGACAAGCCCTCGGCTGGACCATATACTGAAAGACTCAACATATAAATAAATGCCTTCCGAAAGATGGATGGCTCACCAATTCTGTCAAATCTTAAGTATTCTACTGATGTGATAGAGCATGAGACTATACCGCATAACCTGAAATATAGGGGGGTCAATACACCAAGGTACTGGTACGTAGAACAATTCAAAAACAAAATATATTTTTATACAATATAGGTGAGAGCATTTCAGAATAGCACGTCATAATAAAACAATTGAAAACACATGGACATAATTTAATGGGCTTCAAAACATCCTCTAGAAATCATGACTCAACTCTTTATTTTACTTCTGAGTTAGATGGTACACCCTACATTTCTAATATCCTACGGACAATATGAAATTCACCCTTAACTCGAGGACCAAGCCCCCAATTCAAGTTTTCCTCAAGGATTAGAGTTCATAAAATCGGTAATACCCCCATGTGAGCATACCTTAGGAATCACCCATGTGAGATGTCCTAATTATCCTCTCATGTAGGATAACATGTTATAAGTCTCGCATCGGCAAAACATGATTTCGGGATACGAGTTATCTGAACTCAAGCCTTCTTCGGGTAACCATCTAACTCTCTTTAAGCTCAATTTTTGTGCTTTTAAATCATACTTTATGCTAAAAACATTTAGTACTTATTCTGTAAAGGGCATATCATCACAGGGTATCGTCATACCCAGACTTGCAAGTTATTCTTGTCATATCAAATCGACAACTCTTCTCATTCAAACATGCAAATGACCACCAAAAGATTTATAACATCACAAGAGAGTTCTCATTTCAAAAACACATGAAATCTTATGCAAACACACTCTTTTCTCGAGACTTAAACATGCGGTGACCATTTCAATCATTTAATCACATGCAATTGCTTCATTAGGACACAAGATCCTTTGGAATAAGAATAACCTCTTTGAAAATATGTAAAATAACAAAGTATAACTGATAAAGAAGCATTTATAACTTGAGAAATATAATCATTCGTAAAGCAGCCCTAACATTTAGTTATACATAAATCTCATGATTTAAAAAGGGACTCTTAAGTCATGCACTCAAAACAATTCACAATTCATGTCATGCAAAGACCATAATTTCATTATAGGAAATTTCACAAATCACATTCATAAATCATTTTTGGAACTCAAAACGAGATTATAAATCAATTTTATGCAAAAAAAAAAAAAAAAAACGATGGCAAATACATACTTTTATCGAATTGGGTTCATGATGCATGCTTTTAAAATAATTTCTCAAAACTCATTACAAATATATAGTACATATATAACTTTAAAGCTTGTAAAAATCATAAAACCTATGCCTATGAGATTTAGGATAGCCCCGCATACCTTAGCAATGACGAAAACGTGGAGAAATTTATCTTTGAAGCTTAAGAGTTCAAACCCTAGGTTGTTTTCCCTTCTTTAGCTTAAAGATGATGAATTAGGGATTCGGTGAGTGATAAATCATGTATAAGGACTTTAATTCCATCTATAAGTGTTTAAGGACGGTTATGGGACGTGAAAGGACCTTATTACCCTCAAAATAATATAAAAACGGAGCATTTATGCCACTTTGCCTTAGCCATGCGGCGCGCAGCCCATGGTACAGTCCAAGGTGTGCGACGCACAGCCTATGACATAGGCCTTAAGTAGGCGACGCAAGCCCGATCGCATAGCCTAGACAGTGCCTCATTCAAATACTCATAACTTGTTTCTACAAATTCAGATTGATGAATGGTCAGAAGTGTTGAAAAGAAAACTCAAAGAGCTTCAATTTGATACATAGTAGGCCACATGACTCTTTATATCCTAGGAGAAATAGTCACTGAAAGTTGATTCAAGAAAAATTGTCAACTAAAAATTAATCGATAGGAAAGTGTTCAACTTAATTTTTGAGCTAGGAGATTCTTATGGTGTATATTCATCTTCAAGGATATTTCCACACTAAGAAAGTTTCATTCACACTTATATTTAAGTATAAATCATTGGGCTCGGATCTATAAACATAGAAAAAATGATTCAACTTTAATCCGAAAGCGCGGGATATGTTACAGAACCATATGTGTATATTAAAGAACCAAACTAATCGTTGAAAGGACAAATGGTTATTGGTATTATCAATTTCTTCTATTATATGAGTCAATTTTTGCACCTAACTCTCTATTTGTACTGATGAACGTTATAAGACTATACATTTTCACTCCGACACTTGTCATGATGGAACCACGTGAATGATATATTTCGATAAGATATAAAATTTAAGAAATATATTAGTTGTCATTTATTAAAAATGTACTATTACTATCTTTAAATGGGTTGGGTGAATAAAAATTAAAGTAAAATTATATTTTTAAAATAGTTATAAAATAAAAAAATATGATATTCTTTTATGAACAGATAAAAAAATAACAATGCATAAAATGAATCTAGAAAAAGTATATATTACCTCCTTCGATAATTCTCGACCAAACTTTTGATCTTACAGTATAAGCAAATAGTACATGAACTTCGACAAAATAATTAAAGTGACTTTAATTGTCTTTCACCTACCCAAGTACTATATAATTAATTTGCCCAGACGACCAACATTGAAATGAAATGTGAAAGGATAAGTTTTAATGTTTGATTGATTGCTTAATTCTAAGTCATCATAGAATTACAATAATATTTTTTTTATTTCATATTAAGCGTCACATTTTTCTTTACATGTTCTTTAATTTTTTTTGAAAAAAAGTATTTTTTTTTTTAAATTTTGATCAGTAACATTTTGAGGTCTTTGATTGAAGTTATCTTTAATTTTGAGGTATTTTATCAATGAAAGTAGGAAGAAATGGACGATGTGGTAGTTTGACATTAACTCTATTGTTGAATAAAATTAATAGTTTCAGCAACATAAATAAAAATAATGGGGTCAACAATAATTCAAGTTGGGAAAAAGTATTTGAAATTCTCATGGCCAAACACTCCAATTTTCATTAAAGTGAAATAATTTTTTGAAAAAAAAATGAAAATCTTTTATGGCCAAACAGGAATCAATTAAGAGGCAACAAGTCCACATTATGGGGTGAGTGAGACTGTGAGAGTAATACTAGAGTAGTACCAAGTACGCGTTTGACCCTGAAAACTAAAATTTTTTGAAGTTGGAGTTATGTTTAGTCATGTTTTTTTTAATTTTTTTTTTTTAGCCTTTCGGAATGACTTTATAAAATATAATTTTATACGTCCAATTTTTTAAAACTATCAAAATCACCCAACTTAAGGTCATGTGGGGAGGGTGAGAGTAAAAACAGAGGTAGTATCAATTAAAAGTTAATTGGTGACAGGTCCATGTTATAGTACCATAAGTGACAAGTCAATATTGTGGGTTCGGTGATAGTAACAATAGAGTAGTACAAATGTAAGAGATGACAGACAAAATTGGGTGTGAACATTTCTTATTCTATTTGCTCTCAAAATTCTGCTATAAATAATGAAGAAAAGATTAGTTTAATAATCATCTTTGAGAGCATCATATATAATACTCTAATCAAAAACATATTGCTTTTCCTTACCTTAAGAGTTAATTCGATGGATATACTTTTGAATGTACTAGGTGACATTATTGTTGAGGTGGAAAAGTTTGTATGTAAATGCATCTATCCTAAGATTGAAAATATCATCCGTTTCTCGTCAAAAATTGAAAATCTAAGGAAGGAAATGGAGGAGCTAGCAAGGTTTAGAGACGACGTCAAAGCAAAGGTGGAAGTAGCGGTGCGAGAAGGCTATAAGCCAAAACCAGATGTTGTTAAGTGGATCGAAGATGTTTAGAAGCTCGAGAATGAATGGGAAGCTATGCAAGAAAGCATTGCAGCGGATAAGACACTTACATATAAATGGTGTCCAAAATGCAGCCTTCGCTCGGAAGTCTCCGCTCAAGCAAAGAACATCCGGGATCAACAATGCAGATTTATAAAGGTCGGAGAAAACTTTGGATCCAATTTGGTGGTAGAAATTTACCGGATGAAAAAAGTTGCGCACATCCCGGGATCATCAATAGAAGGCCAGCCAGCTGCAACAAGGAATCTCAACGAACTCCTACGAATATTGGAAGATGATAAGGTATTAATTGTAATTTTTGCTTTGCCTCGAATTATTGAAGTTATTAGAAAAGAAAAGTTAAAATCTGTACAAATCAAAATAGGGCCAAACGGCCCATTTCAAAACAGAAGCCATTTATCTATGCATATAGTTCACATCATTCTAAAATAATTTCAAGTTGAACTTTTTCATAATATCTAAATAATTTTAAAATATAATATGTTAAATCTTAAAAAGTAATTTAAGTCATGAGTTTTCTTCATACTTTATTATGATATAGAAGAATTTGTCACAATCTTTTTCTTAAATGTAAATTTAAATAATATACTTGATTCAAATGAGAAGAATAATTTTAAATTTAAAGAGAAATTATATTTAAAGTTTGTTTCATTTAAATAATTTTTTCAATTATGGTGTTCAGACGAGGTTTCTTTTCTCTTAACTTAATTCACGCAATAAACAAGTTACTTTTGAGTATAACATTCATTATTATATTTTATTATTTTAGCCTAAAATTATTAATAATTAATTTATGTTTAAGTTAACATTTACAAATATAACCAAGGGTATTAATATTTTTTTCATAATTTTTCTAATATTTTCGTATAATTTTATTGTGGACCCTAACACAACTCTATTTTAAATGAAAAAATGGATACTTCTTCCGTCTCAGTCGCCATTTTCTTTTTGGTAGGTCCCAAAGAGATTGTCACCTTTTCTTATTTGGTAATCATTTAAAGAGACAATTACACTTTTATCCTTATTGATCTCACTTAATTAAAGATAATAGTATATATATTTTTAATAAAGGATAATTTGGTAAACATCTCCAATTCTTTTCTTATTTTTAATCTTCATGTCTGGTCAAAATAAGTCACATAAAATAAAACGGAGGAAGAATACTAGTTATATCATCGAATCTTTTCAATGTCACCAAGGACGTAATCTATCACATAGATCGCACACACCTCAACTATAACTCTATTTTAATATGTAGCAAAAAAAATTAAATATATTGTCTATTGTAATAGATCCTATGTCTGAATTCAAATAATAAATATATTTTTTAATCAGTTCTAAAAAGAATTGACATTTTTTATTTGGTTAGTATTTTATAAGATTATCAATATTTTATTCATGTTGAATTTGATTTATTTGTCAAAAAGTCCACAAATGTATACTCTTCTATTTAAAGTTTATTAATTTGGCTAATTTAAGACATTGCGAAGTTTTTTCATGTATCTTAAATTTGATGTTTAATCAAAATGATATAAATTGAAATAAGGAAGACGTAGTTTATACAAGGATATGCAAATACCCAAAGATGAAAAAGTGAAATTAATTGTGGCCATACATTCATAAAGTTTTTACTATATTATAGTAAAATAGTAAAAAAAAACTCATAAATATTGAATAGGTGTTTATCTATCAAACACAATAAGATATTTCATCATAATTCCAAAACTTCACATGATACATGTCATTACAAAGATTTACAATACATATAATTTATGAAAAGATAATTATTTACTAATCACCTGTTAAAATTATTTTAAACAACTAATTTAAAATGTAATATTAACTACCTCGTATTAAATTATTACAATATATATCATGTTAATTTTTGTAGATTCTTTTGGTTCTCTTTGAGGTAGTAAATTTTTTCATCAGGTAGACAAATCACTTTAAAAGAAATTTCTTGCTTATTATATTAAATTAGTCTCCTATTTTTGACTTATGTAAGACAAGACATAAAGACAATTCTTTAACATTTTGATGCATTAAAATGTTCGTCTAATAAGTCCTTATTTTCGTTTGTTAAACACCCATAAAATGAATTTAAATGTATTTAAAATTAATTTATGTATGGATTAGTATCCTTTATTGCTTCGTATGATTTTATAAAAAATGTTAATAAATATATATTTATAATGTTAAAGCATTAGTTATAAGCTATTATTTGATAAGTTATAAGCTATTATTTTATTTTATAAAAATAAGAAGTTATATTTTTATTACATAGTGTGATGTCTACTTACATTTCCCATTATGTTTATTTTAAAATACTAATAATTATTTTTTAAAAAAAATTAATTAAATAACTATAAATATATTTAAAATTATAATATTGGTCCTGTAAACGGGCCCTTCATTATCTAGTAGTATTTATTTTTTTATTATATAGAAAGTGAATTAGAGGACGACCAAGGATATATTTGTCATTTCACATTTAAATTGTACAATCATTAGTCAATAGTCATATCAATAAAGAACTCCATTAGCCACTTTTTTTCTAGGTTATTTGTCTATATTTTCTAACTGGGTCCTTTATGAGGCTAACAACATTTTCACTTACAAGTTCCAACTTATTTAACCACATTATTTACGAAGTAATATTTTAAATAAATATAAATTTATAATTTGAATCTCCTTTCACGAAATATTAGACTATTTATATAGAATCAAAATTATTTTTTATTTTTATGTGGTAAATGTTGAATTTTTTTCTTCATATATTTATTTTGTTATAGTTTAAACTTTCTAAGTGAAAATTCTAACATTGTCAAAATTTTCAATACTCCAAATTTTTAATATTTTAGTCTTTGTCCAAAAAATACTGTCACACATGAACTTGATGGGTTAAAATTTAAAGTTGTTAGCCTATTTAAAGATATTTTTATTCATTATCAAATAATTTTACAAAAAATATTATTAAATTAGTCTATAAATATTTTACAAGAAACGAAAAAAAAACTACATGCATAATATTCATTAGATTAATTTTTTGTTTCTGATAAGATAACTAAATACTTATAAATACATTTAAAACTGTAATATTGGGCTCGTAAACAGGCCCTTCATTATCTAATATTATTATATTTAGATTAATGAAATTTGTATAAGAATATTTTAAATTTTTAATATGATACCCATAAAATTTCGAGAGTCAATCAAATATTTTATAATTTTAAAAAAATTTTAAGCTGTTAATTATTGTGATTAATATATTTTTTACGTATTTTTTTAGAAATATATAACAAATTAGTTATTTTTTTGCAGATATTTAAAGTTTTTAACTACTGTAAGTTATAATACTTTTTAGGGAAAAGTATGCCTGTTTCTAATATGAAGAGCATCAGCAAAGGATTTTTCCTCAAATTTCCTAGCATTGACATGTTAAATATGTGGCGTAGCTGTCTTGGAGCGACCTCTTTTGATGAGATATCATCTCTACACAATCTGACATATCTTTTTATTAGAGTGGATAGCTCATCATGTTTCAATAGAGATTACACCTGGACCTGGATGACTAGATTGAAAGGATTTCACATTAGAGTTGGGGAATATTCACTATATGTACCATAAAACAAGTCAAAAAGGGTGATATTTTCAGTAACGGAGAGCTCTCAGGCATGTTGCAGCTTGCTTCAGATTTGTACTTGGAAAAATGCAGGGGTCTCAGGAAGTTGATTGCATACAACACTTTTAATGCTTCAGTAACGGAGCACTCTCAGACTGTTCTTTTTTCTTTCGGACCAGTGCAAGGAGGAAGTGGACAATTCGACCAAATCTGGAATATCTCGACCTCTGTTATGTACATAATTTAAAGAGTGTTTCTGATTTCGGTCAACATTTGGGTCTAAGATTTTCTAAATTACGCCAACTGGATATCTCTCAATGTGCAAGTTTAACATGTCTTTTTAACGATGGTGGAGCTTGTTCTGTACCCAAGAACTTGGAAGAAATTACAATTAACGTTTGCCTTCAGCTGGTAGAGTTGTATGTGCAATGCAACTCAAGTGATCAGGTAGCACTTGTCAACACAGAAATTCCAAGGGTTCGGAAGTTAAAGTTGTATCGCTTACCAGAACTAGGAATGTTGGGGGAGCCACAGAGTATGTGGGAACACTTGGAGGAACTCAAGGTGATCGCTTGTGACGGATTAAGGAAGTTGCCTCTCTCTATTCAAACCTCCAAAAATATCAAAATAATAGAAGGAAAATCAGAATGATGGAGTCAACTGGAATGGGATGATGACAACTTCAAGTCAAATTTAGAGAGTTGTTACAAAGAAACGTAAACTTGATGATAGAAGGATCAAAGTTAACGTTATTTCTGCTGCATCTCAGGTGATGTGACATGTAATCTCCTTATTGCAACTTTAACATAGTTTGTTAATACATATTACAAACATTCTTCTTAATTACATTATTATAATTAAGTCATTTACCTCCCCGTGAAAACATATGCTTTTACAAAAAAGAAATTTGAACATTGTTAATAACACTAGCGTAATTGGGTTATCAATCAAATGTTAACTGGTGTATTGAGCTTCACTTTTTGTTGTTTCATTCAGGGATTTTAAAAAGCGGAGGAAGGAACTTCCTGCACCAGGACATAAAGCTTCGAGCTAAAGTTAATTGGTGCGCTTTGCTGTGATGTATTTTCCTGTCAGATGTCTTAAGTTTTTTCTGCCGATAATTGTTCCTTGTTTGTACTATCCCTGCTTCCTGGGTCCGATATTTGGATGGCTTGACTGTACACCAAGTAATTTCTTGTTTCATTTGAGTTGTGTGATCATCTTGTTTGTTTGTAATAGACTGGTATTGCTTCGGTGTTTAAACATTTTAAAGCATTCTTAAGTTGTACATTCAAAATTTAGAACATGCACTTGATTTTCTATGTCTTTGTTCTCATGATAGCATAGACAAACCGGCTATAAGCTTTCCGCAATCAAAACATAAGAATGTTTTCATATGACAGTATCCTCCATATGACAAGTTGATGTGAACAAGTATAATACAATTATAATCTAAAGGCATTAAGGGAAGAAAAAAGAAAAAACTTATTGGAAGCGGCATTGAAGGATGTTCGTCTGAAAACATTTGGAGAAATCAAGCCAATTGATTGTACGCCGGAGATGTTAGCTATTGTAACTCAGAGGGCTAGCATGGTGTGGAAGTAGTTCTTCAAGAAAGTTTTATAAATCACAGTTATCCTTATGTCCTTGTTAGTGCCTCCAAGTTTATCTACCCATTTCCTATGTTTAACTAATACGATGCGACAAGAAAATCTCCATTAGTTCCTCAATATGAAGGATTTTAGTATTTTGATCCATGGGAGTGTCAATAGGCTTACATCCCATCATACCCGTCTCCTTTAGAATGTCTAAGGCATACTTGCATTGCAAAATAACAATACCTGATTTGGACTGAGCAACTTGAATACCTAAATAATAATTCAGTCTGCCAAGGTCTTTAGTCTGGAAATGTTGAAAGAGGCGTTGCTTCAAACTAATGATACCTTTGAAAGTGAAAGAGTTGGTTTGGTTTCTTTGTGGGATCAAATCCATGTGGAAGAAATCTCATATGTCAAATTACTTGGTCCGGAAGTAAATTTGGAGAGCAAGCAAAATTTGTGGAGGACAAATTTTGTATTTATTTTCCTTTTCTTATTTTTGTGCTTAGAGGCCAAGTTTTATTACTCGGTGCTCAAGTTTTTGTAATCTATAAAAGGATGGACATTCTTCATTGTAAAACCATCACAAAAATCCATAGTTAAGTATATTGTAAGAGTTAGGGAGTTGAGCAAGCAATTCTGTCACGACCCGAACTAGTGCCTGGCCATGACGGACATCCCGAACCATGAAGGCGCGGACATCCTACTCTTTCTGGTAGTCATGCACAACATTCGTATAATAAAATAAAATGCGGAATTTACGATCTAATACGGAAAAATGGTCATACTCTGTATTAAGTTTAACAATAAGGAATGAATTCCGAAAATCATTAACAACATCTAGAACCTTCTGCAAAATCTTTACTACATGAAAATCTAACAACTCTCTGAAAACTGGGACAAGGCCCCCAGTAGGGCAAAACTGTAATAGATGACATAATTTGAAAGGACATGCCTTCTGCAATAGAGAAGGCTTACCACTGCACAATCTAATCTGCTGTCTGAATTATCTACTGCTTATCGGGACCCCTAGACTGAGCCTCAGAACCTGAGAGGTAAGGAGGGTCAATACAGATGTACTGGTACGCAGAGCAAATCCAAAATAGTAATTTGTATTCAACATATATGAGAGCAATTTAAAATAGTTCATAAATATATCATATACTAAGAAATCTCATGGGCATTTTTAAAAGACTCTGAAAAATCATCTGAACACTGTAAAACTCTTTGTTTTACTTCTGCGCTAGGTGGTATACCCTACAACTCTGAAATTCCACGGGTTATATGGAATCTTTCATTAACTCGGCAGCCAAGCCCCCAACCCAAGTGTGCCGCAAGGGTCGGAGTCTCTGAATCTACTACACCACACGGCCGTCGCCAACGTACAATAATAATCTACCCGTATCGGCAAATACGGTTTTAGGCTAAGAGTTACTTGAACTCAAGCCTTCTTCGAGTAACCACCTAACCCTCTTTATGCCCATTTTTAACTCTTTAAAATATGCATTCTCTGAAAACATATACTGAAAACATTCTCTGAAGACATACTCTGAAAACATACTCTGTTATGGCATACATACTTATGGTATCGTCATACCATTGACTTGCAAGTCACATCTCTGAGACATTATTAGCATATTAGAATCTCTATTTCCAAAACATAAATTTGGGACCACCATATCAATAAATCAGTTCGAAGAACCCTTTCTTTAATTACTTATGTAAACACATGTATGCAACTCTCTTTGACAACATTTCAAATGATACAAGGTGGTCATGTAAAAAGCATTAATCTTATACAAATCTTTCTCTCTTTAACAAAATACATTTATATCAAGAAACTCCCTCTCAAAGCTTCTAAATCTTGCTCAAAATACTATGGTATTTGAGTAAACTATTTTCAAGCCATAAATCATGCATATCAAATCATTCTCAACAAGACCACAAATTTAAAGTCATCACAAGAGAGGGATTTCATAATTTATGCTCTCAAACAATCTTCAAATCTGATTTTTTTTCATACATATACATATACATGTAAATCAATTTAAGGGAGAAAGGCCTAAAGATCAAATCATCAATATCTTTAAACATTCATAATGCATAATAAAATCATGTATCTAAAAACCCCTTTATAAATTCATGCTTGATAGATCTTTAAATCATACTTGAATATTTCAACAAGCCCATGTAGTTTAGGATAAACCCCACGTACCTAAGATTATTTAGTTTGAAAGATGGAATCCGGATCTAGATAGATGAAACCCGGATCTGGATTCGTTTCTTGAACATCTTCACTTAGGAGGATGAATTTTTGATCCATTGAAGGGAAGGAAACTTAAATCCTGATTTGTTTTCTTGGAAATCTTGAACTGAAGGATTGATTTTTCTTGATTTCTTAATCTTGGAGGAAACCCTAGTTTCCATCTTATTCTTGAGAGTAGAGAGGATTGAGATATTGTAAAACTGATAATATATGAATTAATAACACTTAAGGGGTGATTTAATTTGTGTGAAAGGTTTTTGGAGTGAGGAAAAGACCAAAATACCCTACAAAATCACTTCCTAGTTGCTGAAATTTTCAGCTAATAACCAAGGTTAATAAGCCGTCAGATCTATGATAGCCCGTCAGCCCAGGTCATCACCTAAGAGCTAAAATTTATGAGTTTCTACCAAAGGCTGATGATATATTCTGATAAGTCGTCAGATTTGTGACAAGCCGTCAAAATTGTCGTCACTCAGTTGCCAGACTGATATGCTGGAGTAAAATGGCAATAACTTTTTGCTCTAATATGGGATTTGGGAAAAATTGGTATCGTTGAAAAGATAATTCAAAGATATTTCATTTGATATATAGTAGGCTACCCAACTCATCATATAAAAATAGTTATGGTCGATTGTAGTTGACTCAAGTTTCGACGCTCACTAAAACTCGAACGATAGGAAAGCTTTCAACTTAACCTTGAGTTAGGGGACCTCTATGATCTCGATTCATGCTCAAATAGGTTCCCACACTACATAATTGATTAACATATCAAATTTTCATAGGATTTATGACTTTTGGAACATCTACACGTAGAAATGACGACTTTCGTTCTAGCTCGAAATACGGGGTGTTACAAATTCTCTTAGGTTTATTTGGAATCTCTCCCCTTTCTTTGTTAATAATATAAAAACAGTTTTTCAGTTGTTCTCTTGTGGATGTAGGATCATTCAAATTCAAACGACGTTAACTCTTTTGCCTTTTTTTCTTTGTTCCACGTTTTCACTAATATTAATTTCAGAGCCAAGGTTCTGTCTAATTATGCTCTGTGGTTGCAACACAGTCTGAAATTCCACATAGGGAATCTGGGAAAGAATTACTTTAATTTTCTATATTTTCAAATACTATTTGTAGTAGAAAAGGACAAACAAGTAACGATGAGTTCCATGAAGTTTAAAATTGATAAATTAAGTGCGTGCAACAATTTTAATTTTGATTCTTGTGTTACCAACAAGCTCGGAGGTAATCTTATTGAATGATACAACTTTTGTTACTTCAGAAGAACAAAAATACAATTATGTTTCACAAGGGAATGCATATACTATATTATAAAATGGGAAAAGTCATTACTCCATTTTTGTCTAAAGAATAAAATATTTCTCCTTTACCTTTCTATATGTTTGCTTTGTCAATTAAAGTAATAGAAAATACCCAATTACCCCCCTGAA
>NC_061111.1:253614383-253633790 GCF_002878395.1 Capsicum annuum
TTCAGGGGGGTAATTGGGTATTATCTCTAAAGTAATTGTATTTGTTAATAATATAAAGACAGCGAGCTGTTCTCCGGTAGCTGTAGGATCATTTGAATTCAAACCACGTTAACTCTTATTGTGTTTTTTTTCTTTATTTCATGTTTTCGCTAATAATTGGTATTAGAGCCAAGGTTCCATCCGATTATCCTCTGTGGTTGCAGCACAGTCTGAAATTCCACATCAGAAAAGAATTACTTTGATTTTTTGTATTTCCAAATACTATTTATAGTAGAAAAGGACAAACAAGTAACGATGAGTTCCATGAAGTTTAAAATTGATAAATTTAGTGGGAGCTAATCTTATTTTATGATACAACTTTTGTTACTTCAGAAGAACAATAATACAATCATGTTTCACAAGAGAAGGCATATACTATACTATAAAATGGAAAAAGTCATTACTCCATTCTTGTCTAAAGAATAAAGTATTTCTTCTGCATCTTCCTATATGTTTGTTTTGTCAATTAAAGTAATTGTATTTGTTAATAATATAAAGACAGTTCATAAAGACAGTGAACTGTTCTCTGGTAGATGTAGGATCATTTGAATTCTAAGCATATTAACTGATACCAAACGGTATCTAGAACACTAAAACAGTCCACAAACAACCACAATCACAAGCCTTTACCCACAACAACAAGACAACAAAATGATACGAGAAGCAAACATAAACTTAAAAAGAGTAAAAGATAGTTAACTTGACACAAAGAGAACCCATTAGGTAGCAACTAAAGAGTGTATCAAAACTCTAAAACCTCTACAAAATAAGTTAACAAGTACCAAGTTCTTACGCTGACCGCTAGGGGAATCAACTCCACCTTACAACCATCGTTTCTAAGCAAAGATCAATAAAGGCTTTTCCAAGCCCTACACTAATGACTTATCCAAGTCCTACACTAAGGATGTTACACTCTCAAAGAGAGAAGTCTTTTACATATTCATCATTCAAAAACTAGTGAAAATAAGACTAAAGGGGCCTATTTATAATATATTACAAATGAAGATAAAAAGATCACTTTGCGCTTAATGAGAGGGGCTGCCATGGTGTGTAAATACATCATATGTTATGTATAAAATACCCTTAATGAAGGGGCAGCCAAGGTATGTTATAACTTGAATGAATGGCGCCTTTTCAATGCTTTAAAAAACCGAGTATGGTTCATACTTCAAGGCTTGTGTTTCTCAGGTTAGCATCAATGTAAGCAATCAAGCAACCTTCCACACACGAGATTGCTTTAAGTCATGCTCAAAATGATCCTTCCTTGCGTATCCTTGTGCTCTCGGGGTGACCAAGTCTTGAGCCTTTAGGTGTTGGCCTTCAAAGATGTCATCAAAAGCTAAGGTGACCATTTGACTCGTATCATCCTCCCCATCTTGAAAAGGATTCGACCTCGAATCCAAACCTTGCAAAACCAAAAAAAGGACACACAAATACAAACTCCTCATGAAATGAGGGTTAGGGTTAGCATGACAAATCACCTCAACATTCCAAGGTTTCACATATTTAGAATATAACCGACGATCCTTTGAACTAAATATTAAATAATTAATGAAAAATGCACAAAGGATTTGGTTATGGAAATTACCAAGAGATAAAGAAACTACATAGGTCCCAATGTCATCAAATAATCCACAAGGTAGAACTTCCTTCATCTTATGATCCATAAGACACCATTGCTTCTTTATCTCATCAAAAGACAACACTAAGGGGGGTGTTTCGATTGTTTCTAAAGTCCATAAAATCCATATAGCATTATCACACACACATGGACAGACCAACAAACTTTCTACCTCAACATAAAACAAATCCAAAACTAGCATGGACATCATCATAGGCAAAGAGGTAGTATAGGAAAGAATCACGTGCAAAGGAATTCACAGGTGAAGAACAAGCATTTAAACACATACAAATTCTTTCCTTCAAACAACTAGACAACTTGGCATCCGCAAGTTGGAATTCATGTAATTTAGGAACAAGTGTGTCAAACAAGGATGGACATTTAGGAATGTTACCCCAAGGAGTCAATGACACCTTTGCCCTTGGGTTTTCAAGGACTACACATTCCTTACCCTTAAGAGTACTCTTATCTTTCAAAAAGAGATTTCCATCTTTAGGAGGAATGTTGTTACACCATAGTGGGTTAGCATATCGGCTATAGCTTCCAAAGCAAGCTATACCATCATTTTCACCACTAGGTTCATTAGGAGTGTTTATATCATCTTCAAACAAGACATTATACCTAAAGAGAGTATGATCTATCCCACGGGAAGATTTGGAACAAGTAAGTTCACTGTCTAAAATCTCATTATCAAGTTTTAAAGATGTCTTAAGCATATGATTATCCCTATGATCCAAGCAAAAATTAGAGTCAAAGGGTAAGCTCACGGGTTCACTCCTATTCCTTTGATCAACATTTTCAACATCATCACATATTTGAGGTTCATTAATCACATCATACACATCCTCATGTGGTGGACAATTTTCACACATAAGTTGATCAACACAAATTTTACAAGATAATGTACTTTTATTCAACACAATGGTTTCAACACTAGGTGGACATAAATCAATCTTACAAGAAGAGTCAATTTGGTCATCAATAGGATCAACTAGTGTATCCACACTCACAACATGTACATAATCATCATATAGGCAAGCTACAACTCACACTCAATGAGCTACTAGCCACACAATTATCATTCACATGCACAAAAGTATAAGAGTTAGCTATTTTACCTTGAAGTCCTTGAGTACATTCTTCTTTGTCATGGTATGAAGGTTCTCCAAAAGCTTGGGCAGCAACTTTATTTTGGCATTGTTCTTCTTCACTTGCCATGTTGGTACCTACAAAAATGTCCTTAGAAATAGAAGGACAACCAATGTTAGCACAGTTTGGTGGTAATTCCCTCACTTTGCTCCACACAACCTCTCTTTTTTCCACTCTCGAATTACCACCTTGCACTCTCTTACTCCTCTCAATCTTTTGTCTCTCATAATAATTTGGATTGGAGTAGGTAGGCACTCTTCGTGGCTTGGGCAGCAAGTAAGTCATGAGGCGATTCCCCCATTGATCTCTTACAACATTAGGTCAACTTTGCACGTTAGGAACTTGATGTTATGCAAACCAATCGGCACCTAAGTATACATAATCGTAGGCCAAGGGAAGAATATCGCACCACACCTCCTTATGGTATTCATATTGGGAGAAGACAACTTTTACCCTCTCGGTAACCTTGAACCCATCCAAGAAGTATGGAAAAAGTAAAGGCTCGCAAAACAACCCCAAGTAGTCAACCATGGATGGAACGATGTTGTTGCTATAGTACCTATCATTTAACACAACGAGGTAGTCCGGTATCCCACAGATGGTCACATTTCCGGAGTGTACACTCCTTCTCGGATCAACATTATAAAGCATACGAGTACCCCTCAGTTTTGGAGATACATACCCTTTTCTTCTCGTTGGACAACCTCCACTATAGCTAGTATAACCATTCACACTATATCGACTTTGATAAGAAGTACTACAAGGTGGAGAATATGGATCTTCATACTCCTCACGTGTACTCTCATCATAGTTCTCATAAGCTTTGCAAACGAAAGGGTTATACCTAACACCAAATCTAGGTTCGGAGTAAAAAGTGTAAGACTCCTCACATGCCCCAACATCATCATAAGATCCATCACGAGGTCCTACATCATCTCCAAAGTTACCATAACACTAGGCACTTCATTCACCTCATTTTCTCCCTCAAAACAGTAGCTTTCAAATCTGCCCAAGTTTTGATCATGGCTATTTTCATAGCCTCCGCAATCTTCCTCAACTTCGTAGCCATAAAACCCCTCACTACAACCATAGTCTCCCATGTTGTAGTAATAATAATCCCCGGCTATTGAAGACATATTCCCCTTATATCACCTTTTGAACTTACAAAATGAACAAACAAGATTAGTAGTAAAAGCTTCTCACTAACACTCATATTCACTCACCTTTGTGATTCTCACAATTGGAGCGGAGAATATTGAAAGTTGCTTATACTCCGGTAGTCAATAGGATGTCAATTCTACTTGGCGGCCGGAATAGATTCTTGTTTGATCGACTCAAAACACAAAAATAAAATTTACTTACTAACTTGAAACAAAGAAGTTACTACGAGTTAAAAATGAAAAAAGCACACAAATAGCGAAGACACGAAGAAACGGATTCAATAATTAATCTACAACTAAGTAGGTGATTACTAGTTATTAATTAATTCTAGAATCAAGACATGAAACTAATGAAACAATAAGATGAAACTAAGAATCTAAAATTTTGAGCTCGGAAATATTGCGTGAACAATAGCAGTGATGATGTGGCAGCCACGTATTAGTTCGATTTTATCAAGTGGTTATTCTCAAATGTTCAAGTCTTGGACAAAAATTAATTTGGATTGGTGGAATTTGTTTTAGGAGGGAAAATAAGTCTTGGGGCCTTTTTCAATTTTCAAGACTTGACTTTTTCTTGTATTTCTCCTTAAAACATGGATCCTTAAATCATGGAAAAGTGGTTGAGAATTGATCTAAAGTCCTTTGGTGGTTGAGGGTCTTTCAAGACTAACAAGTACATACACCTTTTTCCTTCACCTTTTAGGATCTAATATTCACTTTATGTTCTAACAATATATGAAGGAAGGTGAAGAACTTCAAGAACAACAACAACCACACCAAGAACAATAACAACAATCTTCAAGAACAACAACAATTCCAACGGCCAACTCCAATCCACAATAACAATATCTCCAACACTTGGCCAAGACAACTACAACTTCAACAAAATGGTTCTCAAGCCACCAAGTAACAACAATATCACGTGGTAAAGTTTAGAACATCAAGGAGAAACCACACGGCCAAAATAGTCCACCATAACAATGGTCAACAACAATAGGCCAAGCTTATGTTCATAACAACAACTTTCAACAAGTTCAAGCTCAAGTTTAGATCTAGACTCAAAGTGTTAGTGGACAAGAAAACTAACACTAGAAACAAAAAAAATAAAATAAGAACACTACTAGATCTATTCACACAACAAACAAATCTCGGCCAAGACACAACAAGAACACAATTTTGGCCAAGAACACAAACACGGACAGATTGCTATTTTCTGGAAATTTAAGTTTTCATTTTTTTTTTTGTAGTTTTCTAGTCTCAAGCCCAAGATTGATCTTGTTAGAACAAAATCAACGATGACTTTGATACCAAATGATACCAAATGGTATCTAGAACACTAAAACAGTCCGCAAACAACCACAATCACAAGCCTTTACCCACAACAACAAGACAACAACATGATACGAGAAGCAAACATAAACTTAAAAAGAGTAAAAGATAGTTAACTTGACACAAAGAGAACCCATTAGGTAGAAACTAAAGAGTGTATCAAGACTCTAAAACCTCTACAAAATAAGTTAACAAGTACCAAGTTCTTACGCTGACCGCTAAGGGAATCAACTCCACCTTACAACCATCGTTTCTAAGCAAAGATCAATAAAGGCTTTTCCAAGCCCTACACTAATGGCTTATCCAAGCACGACACTAAGGATGTTACACTCTCAAAGAGAGAAGAAGTCTTTTACATATTCATCATTCAAAAACTAGTGAAAATAAGACTAAAAGGGCCTATTTATAATGTATTACAAATGAAGATAAAAAGACCACTTTGCGCTTAATGAGAGGGGCTGCCATGGTGTGTAAGTACACCATATGTAATGTATAAAATACCCTTAATGAAGGGGCAGCCAAGGTATGTTATAACTTGAATGAATGATACCTTTTCAATGCTCTCAAAAACTGAGTATGGCTTGTGGTTCTCGGGTTAGCATCAATGTAAGCAATCAAGCAACCTTCCACACACGAGATTGCTTTAAGTCATGCTCAAAATGATCCTTCCTTGTGTATCCTTGTGCTCTCGGGATGACCAAGTCTTGAGCCTTTAGGTGTTGGCCTTCAAAGATGTCATCAAAAGCTAAGGTGGCCATTTGACTCGTATCATTAACTCTATGTTTTTTTGCTTTGTCAATTAAAGTAATCGTATTTGCCTTCAATTTTACTTATTCTATTCACCTTAGCTTCTTTTTTACTTTTTCTTTTTGCCTTCTTTCAAAGTTCTGCTATAAATAAAGAAGAAACAATCAGTTTAATCTATCATAGCATTCTAATCAGAAACAATTGTTTTTTCTATACCTTAAGAATTGTTCAATGGAAATACTTTTTAATGCAGTAGGTGGCTTCGTCGTTGGCTTTGTATCTAAATGCATCTATCCTAAGATTGAAGCAGAAAATATTTGGCATAATACATAAACATGCTCTTTAAATTGACCTCAAATTATATCTATGACCTTCAACTTTGGTTGTGCACAAGTAGATACTTAAACATGTATAAAATTGAACAAGTAGACACACACATCCAAATAGGAAGGAAACAAAGAAAAAGAGAGTTTCAAATTATATAAATGATACTTTTTCAATTCCTTTATTCTTGAGAAAAGAGTGAAGCAAGAGTTTTCCCTATTTTATACTCCCTCTGTATCAAAAAGAATGATCTGCTTTGACTTAGCACAGAGTTTAAGAAAATAAAGAAGACTTCTGAATCTTGTGGTCATAAACTAAAGTTATGTCAAACATACCAAAATGTCCTTTAATTGTGTGATCTTAAATTTTTCACGTGGAAAGTTGAAATTAAAGTGTTGCCAAAAAAGTAAAGGGTTCATTCATTTCGAGACAGACTAATAAAAAAAGTAGGTCATTTTTTTTAAACGGATGGAGTATATTTCTTCCATTGTGGAAATGCTTGTTTTTCTTTTTAATCTTCTGTTTTGATTATTTCATTCTAAACTTTTTGAATAGAATTATATCATTATTGTTTATCTTCTTTACAACACAAACTGTACTATCGATAAGATTTCAGTGTTAAGAACCTTAAATGTTGAGTCCATAAAATTCAAATCTTGGTTCCGTCTCTTACTTGAATTAATGTAAGGTAGCATAAAGTCGTCTGCTCTAGTCAGAACGAAATGACAGAAACTGAGAAATTTTTTACATACTTATGTTAAATGTTAGCTATGATTTATCGCTCCCTTAAGTTTATCTATCCAACTGGAAGGGCATCAGATCTGAATGAAATGATGACCTTCTTATTCAAATACTTTTTGAAAAGAACCATATCAGTCTTTGATACTCATAGAACCATATCATCCAACTGGAAGGGCAGCTAAGCTTCATGACTCATATAAGGAAAGAACCAATCACTTGATATCAAATCTCATTCAATGTGCTGTCACATAACACGAATTTCATCAATCAAGATTTATTTCTTTAGAACCAAATCGATCAGGAGATGTTAATTTAATCTTTTGTTGCCTATTTTATCTCTCATGTGCTTTTGCAGAACATATAGATTCCAATTGTAGTTCTGAAAGAAATATAAAGCTATCAAGATCCGAACCAGGGTCCTGGCCTCGATGAGCATCCCGAATCATGAAGGCCGGAGTGCCCCTTTCTATTTGGCAATCATGAACACCATTCATATACAATAAGGAGAAAAATGAGGAAAAGTATTACAATGGAATCATGGTCAACTTTTAATTTCAAACTACTCAATACCGAAATGAGTTCATAAAGATCAACAACATCTAACACTAGTCTGGGAAATCTCTAACAACTGAAGGACATCTGCCTGACAGCTGGGACAAGGCCCCCAGTCGGACCATGAATCAAAAATGAAATAACAACAACAAGTTCTAATACAGGCCTCTCAAAGTAAGGGAGGCTCACCAATTGCAAACTTCTGACAAGTCAATCAACTGCTTAACGGAACCCCAGGACTGTGTCTCAGAATCCTGAAATATAGGGGGGTCAATACAAACGTACTGGTATGTGAAACAACTCAAAATAATATTTTTTATACAAAATAAATGAGAGCATGTTACAATAACAGTAAGCATTATATAAGTAAAAATGCATAGGCATATTTAATAATTTCAAATCAATTCTTGACAACCTTGACACACTCTTGGTTATTCTTTGAGCTAGTCGGTACACCCTACAAATTTGAAATTCCACGGGCTATGTGAAATCCGCCCTTGACTCGGCGGTCGAACCTCCAATCGAAGTAGCCGCGAGCATTTGGAGCTGGTGATACCCCCCATGTGAGCACACCGCAGGATGTTCTAATTATTTTATTATCTTCCCATGTAGGATACAATATCATAAGACCCGCATCGGCAACTACGGTTTTCAGCGATGATCCCTTACACTTAAACGCCTTCTTCGGGTAACCTACTAGCTCTCTTAAGCCCAATTTTTAGTTCTTTAAAACAAACATGCTTCATACTTTCAAAACATTCAATACTTATCTTGTTACGAGCACATAAACATCGGGTATCGTCATACCATGACTTGCAAGTCAATATCATATCCATTCCACCACCCATCATATTCAAAACATACACATGACCACCCAAGGTTCATAACATCACAATAAAATCATCACTTTGAAATTGCAAGAACACTTAGGTATTCCAACCTCTCTTTGCAAGATTCAAAACATGTGGTGGTCATGTCAATTTATTTAATCACATACAATTCTTTTTCTTTAAAGAAAGCACGTAGTTATAACAAGTAAACTCCCTCTCATCATCGATAAACCGTATCAAACACCATGATATTGAGAAGATCACTTTCAAATTCTAAAAACATGCATTTCAAATCATTCATAGTGAGTATATAAGCTTTACTTTGCAACAAGAGGGAAAGTCATACTCATGCTCTCAATAAATCTTAAAAATACACGAAATCATATACATCTAGTCATAATTCAATTTCCATGAAAAGTGATTCAAGACAACAATTGTTTACATCAAAACAGTCCCATGATACATACTTTTCAAAAATCGTATCAAAACTTTATACAAATAATAATTGGGGATCTTAAATCTTAATAAAATATTTAAACTTATGCCTAAGATTTTTAGAGTATTCCCACATACCTTAGATTATCAGATCTGAAAAATTATGGTGAATTCTTTGAGACTTGAATCTTGGATTGGAATCCTAGTGCTTGTTTTTTAGAGGAAATTTGAGAAAAGTGTGTATATTTTGGTGAATTGGGACTGAATCCTATGATATGGACGGATTTTGGGAGTGGAAAAATGACTAAAATACAACTAAGGAAACAAAAAAAAGTCGTAGCAGCCTAAGTTGATAGACTGATTTGCTGAAGTAAATCGGGCATATATTTTCACTCCGATGTTGGATTTGGACGAAATCAGTTGCGTTGCAAAGAAGACTCAAAGACCTTTCATTTGATATATCGCAGGTCTCCCAGTTCATTATATACAGAAAGTTATGATCATTGGAACTTGACCCTAAAATTGTGATCTGAAATGCGCCCAAGATGCTGGAGCATATGAAAGGCATATCAAACCAATGTGTTATGCCCCTGAAATGCACCCTACGCCCAAGATGCTGAAGCGTATGAAAGGCATATCAAACCAGTTTGGATGGAAAATACTCCACTTTGCAAAGTCATAACTTTTTGCTCGGGTATCGGATTTAGGCGAGATTGGTACCGTTGGAAAGATATTTCGAAGACCTTTCATTCTATATATTGTACGCCTTCTAATTCGTTGTATACAAGAAGTTATGGTCGATAAAAGTTGACCCAAGTTGGAGCGTCCACTAAAACTTAATCAATAGAATTATTTTCAACTCGACTTAGAGTTAGGGATTCTTGTGACCTCAATTCATATTCAAAGGTTTTCCCTACACTATAGGAGTGATCATCACACATACATTAACAAGGAATAATTCAGTTCGGGTCTATGTGCGTAGGAACGATGGTCTAAAATTCTAGCCCAAAAGTATAAGGCGTTACATTATCCCCTCTTGGGATCATTCGTCCCCGAATGATGAGTAGGGACTTCTTGAAGCTCTAAAAGTGTAGAATAAAGAACGTAACAGTGATTTGAATAGTTTTCCTCAATAACCATATGCAAAGGCATCACACGATCTTCATGATAATCCCCTATGGAAACAGGTAAGTATGAAACCTGAGATAACGGAACTTGACATCGACATAATCTTGGCATGTGTTTTATGGCACATGATCAAAAATTGTAAGACATGAATTTTTCTTAAGAGTCTTTGGCATGATTAAGATTGGTACAAGACATGAGATAAGATTCTTGCAAGACATAAGGATATTAGCTTTTCCATCTTACAAGATACAACGAAAATACTTAAGCTTAGAGACACTACTAGTCTATACTTCATTAATCAACATACTTCATCATTTCCAACTTACAGTTCTCCCGTAATACATCTAACCCTAAAAATTTATGTTCCGTCGTAATATACTTCTATGTTGAAGTCTAACTCAGGAAGGAGATGCTAATTTAAACTACGGTACCCTATACTCTACATCACATTAAGAGATCACCTCACCTCATCACTATAATTCAACAACCTCAAGTCTTAATTCAAAGAATACTAACCGCATGGCACATTGGTTTGTGTTTTCATCAATCACAAAATTCAAGCCTACCTCTACTACACCCCATTTCATGAATATATCCACTAAGACCAGCAAATTCTATCATTCTTTCCAAGATTCTCGTCATATACTTTTCTCCTAACTATTTAACGTAAAAAATATCCATCTCCTTCCTTCCCCTGCTCCTCTAACCTTAGCTAGAGAAATCACATCGAAATTTTCACCTACACCGACATCTACTCCCCCACCTAACACACTTCTACGCTTCCACAAACACCATCATACTAGCATACAGAGAGTCATTAAAGGACCTAAGCACGAGCATCATGAAAGGGAGTAACACTATTCGGTTATAACATATATTTATTGCACTACTCAAGGTGGGACATGAGTTAAAGATAAGATACAATCACGGAATGTTTCATATATCAAGTGTCTGTATCACATATGGAGAGTCGTTCTAGCATAAACTCAACATAGCACGAGTTCTTAAGACAACTACAGTGAGAAACATGAAAGCTTACATCACGACTCTTATAACATGAGTGTAGAATTCATGAAGTCGAAGATTTAGGCAAGGACTTCTACTCGAAGCTATCGCTTCTCATCTTCAGAGCTGATATAGTCATGAGTTTGCACAACTTTATCATGCTGGCTAATCCCGACATAAAATAAATCATTAACATACCAAAACATAGTTCCTTAGAACCAATCAAGATTTGGGGACATAGATTTATTGTTCATGAGCAACATAACATAGAGCTTGGATACTTAGAATACTGGATCACCGAAGGACATTATTTCTTCTAGTTTGAAAGTCAGGACATGTCCTGAGTTACACAGAGTGCTCAAACCTTGGACATAGTTAGGAATTGGATACATAAGACATTGGTAGAATGAACTCTTAAACTAAAGTAGGAGGAACATGAATAGGAATAGATTTATCATGACTCTGGCCACAATAAGAAAATGCGAAAATTACCTTAACTCACCATCTCCCCCTTAGATCAAAGTCACAATCCTAGACTTGAGAACATAATTTCTTATCAATCTATAACCACAATTCTCAACATAAGAGATATACCACCATACCCATAATCGCTAAACTCTCTCGGATAAACTATACTCTGAAGGTCTTGTTTTCCAAAAATACTTCTCTTAAGTTTTGCTAGCCTCTATAGACATCACCCTACAACCCATACTCACTTAACCATACATATCCACACACCTTATCACAAAGGGGTACCAATATACACATGAACACAACTCCCCTCCATATTATACAAGGACACTAAATTCACTCTAGGTCATTCCCTTCAGGTACACTAATCCTCACATCCTCCAACCCATAGAGTCAATTATTTATGGCTAACTCTATCATGTGCATAGACATCCACACTTCTTTACACACAACACTTCATATTTAACTCCTTAGAATACTTAGCATTACACCTCTAATCACATAACATGCCACTTAATAAAATTTATAAAACCATACCCAAGGCTCATATTGCCTACCAATATTTTCTCAATTCAACTCTAACGAATATCGTACAACAACTTACCAGACTTCTTCGTAGTACAATTTCAAGAATACAAACTAGGTACCTAAAACACTTATACACATAAATGCTAAAGCACTTATACACATAAATGCTAAAATTTTCCTTTTTAAGTATAATCTAAAGGCATTGCTTTCCCAGAACACTACTCCTAATATTTTTGCTATCCTCTATCGTCATTAACCTATAACATACAGTCTCATGAGCATACACAACCTTACTCATTATCACATAAAAATCCACTCTCCACTACTTAAACTTCTAACATTAGACCATTAATAGCATAACTCATATCATAAAATCTTGCCTACGAGTAATGCCATACTACCAAGGGGTGCAACTTATTCTTATATACTTACACCCTTATCCACTCAATGATTCACTCACAATTCATCATTTTTAAACTAGTCCTCACAATTACCACTTAAACTTTTCATCAATTATCAACCTAGGCTCTTTCACAAATCACATCAAGCCTACTAATTCATTCTCACAAAACATACATCATTAATCCTAAGCTACTATTCTTACCACCACGTTCTACATCTAAAATTCAAGCCTATAGTCTAGTATCAATCATATACCACCAATGAAGAGTGCAACATAATATACTAGTCCATCCAATTGGGAAATTCTACCAAATTACCTCATTTCACCTAGATACTACCTACAACCAAAACACCTCCATGAAATTACCATTATACCTCAAAATATACTACATACCTTCTCACAAGTGGCACTAGCTCACAACTACTAAGGGAAAGAAAGTCAAGGGGGTAAGGTCACATAATAGACATGGTCAACTTTAATCTTAGATAATAACCCAATACGATCTTATCTATATATTATACTTTCTAACATCATACTTACTTACACAAACATACATTTAGTCTGCCTTCAAATTCAACAAACAATAATGAGTCTATACTTATAATTTATTGACAAATCTAATCATTTCCATTCACTACTTACAAGGGACTTCTATAACCACCATAACTATATACTCTAGGCTCCTTCCCTAGTCCTGAATAGATAATAATTACTACCAAACACTTCCTTTATCAAATACCGTACAATCTATAAATATTACTACCATATTAGTCTACCACTATAAAATGGAAAATCATCCCTCAATCAACGGTTATACAACTAAAAATATTTATTACACAAAAGTCACCCTCACTCTGACTTCTAACCTTGTGACTTCATATCACCAACTTCTTGGTCCAATCTCTCTACCAATAGGTCATAACACTGACACTTTAACTTATACTACTACTCGGGTGGAAATACAATTCCAACATTCTGCTACACATCATTCCCCTTATGCATGACATCTGCAATATAAATTTTGAAAAGGAATGAATACACTTAATACCTCAGGCTAAAAAGCACGACTTCATCAGTATCAAAGTTTACACTAAAATCAATACATCTTGAAGCACCAATGGACTCCTTTCAAGTCCTTGTGCAATCTCATAATCTTTTATGACCTAATTAGAAAAGGACCACATCATTTAGATCCTAAACTTCTACACTTGAATCACCTCAAAATGAGACATGTCTAAGAACATCAGAATAAGGAAAGAATTGGGATAACTTTACTTTCGTTTGGACAATACCATAGCACGAACTAGAGCATGAAAAAAGAGAGACATTCTTACACGCCCTGTAGCCTCCTGCTTATAAGTGTGGCGCGCTACACACCCATAATCTACTCGATTACAGACACCCTGGGACCATGAACCATGCTTTGATACCAAGTTTGTCATAACCCGAGCTGGAGCCTTGGCCACGACGAGCATCCCGAACCATGAAGGCCCAAGCGCCCCTTTTTATCTGTCAATCATGAAAACCGTTCATACACAATAAGGAGAAAAATAGGAAAAGTATTACAACGGAATCATGGTCAACTTTTAATTTTAAACTACTAAATACTGAAATGAGTTCATAAAGATCAACAACATCTAACACTAGTCTGCGAAATCTCTAACAACTAAAGGACATCTGTCTGACAGCTGGGACAAGGCCCCCAGACCATGAATAAAAAATTAAATAGCAACAACAAGTTCTAATACAGGCCTCTCGAAGTAAGGGAGGCTCACTAGTTGCAAACTTCTGACAAGTCAATCTACTGCTTAACGGGACCCAAGGACTGTCTCAGAATCCTGAAATATGGGGGGGTCAATACAAATGTACTGGTATGTAAAACAACTCAAAATAATATTTTTTATACAAAATAGATGAGAGCATTTTACAATAATGGTAAGCATTATATAGTAAAAAAACATGGGCATATTTAATAATTTCAAATCAATTCTTGACTCACTCTTTGTTATTCTTTGAGCTAGTCGGTACACCTTACAAATTTGAAATTTCACGTGCTATGTGGAACCCACCCTTGACTTGGAGGCCGAGCCTCCAATCTAAGTAGCCGCGAGGATTTGGAGTTGGTGATACCCCCATGTGAGCAGACTACAGGAATCCCTTCATGTGGGATGTCCTAATTATTTTATTATCCTCCCATGTAGGATACAATATCATAAGACCCACATCGGCAACTACGATTTCCAGCGATGAACCCTTATACTCAAATGCCTTCTTCGGATAACCTACTAGCTCTCTTAAGCCCAATTTTTAGTTCTTTAAAACAAACATGCTTTATACTTTCAAAACATTCAATACTTATCTTGTTATGGGCACATAAACACCGGGTATCGTCATACCATGACTTGCAAATCAATATCATATCCATTCCACAATCCATCATATTCAAAACATGCGCATGACCACCCACGGTTCATAACATCACAATAAAATCATCACTTTGAAATTGCAAGAACACTTAGGTATTCCAACCTCTCTTTGCAAGATTCAAAATATGTGGTGGTCATGTCAATTTGTTTAATCACATACAATTCTTTCTCTTAAAGAAAGTACGTAGTTATAACAAGAAAACTCCCTCTCATCATCTATAAACCATATCAAACACCATGATATTGAGAAGATCACTTTCAAATTCTAAAAACATGTATTTCAAATCATTCATAGTGAGTATTTAAGCTTTACTTTGCAACAAGAGAGGAAAGTCATATTCATGCTCTCAATAAATCTTAAAAATACACGAAATCATATATACATCTATTCATAATTCAATTTCCATGAAAAGTGATTCACGACAACAATTGTTTACATCAAAACAGTCCCACGATGCATACTTTTCGAAAATCATATCAAAACTTCATACAAATCATAATTGGGGATCTTAAATCTTGATAAAATATTCAAACTTATGCCCAAGATTTTTAGAGTAGTCCCACATACCTTAGATTATTAGATCTGAAAAATTATGGTGAATTCTTTGAGACTTGAATCTTGGATTGGAATCCTAGTGCTTGTTCTTGAGAGAAAATTTTAGAAGTGTGTATATTTTGGTGAATTGGGGCTGAATCGTATGTTATGGACAGATTTTGGGTGTGGGAAAATGACTAAAATATCCCTAAGGAAACAAAAAAAGTCGTAGCAGTCCCTCAGTTGACAGACTAATATGCTGAAGTAAATCGGGCATAACATTTTATTCCGATGTTGGATTTGGACGAAACCAGTTGCGTTGGAAAGAAGACTCAAAGGACTTTCATTTGATATATTGCAGGTCTCCCAGTTCATAATATACTGAAAGTTATGATTGTTGGAAGTTGACCCTAAAATTGTGACCTGAAATGCGCCCAAGATACTGGAGCATAGGAAAGGCATATCAAACCAGTATGTTATGCCCCTGAAATGCACCCAATGTGCGCCCAAGATGCTGGAGCATATGAAAGGCATATCAAACCAGTGTGTTATACCCCTGAAATGCGCCCAATGTGCGCCCAAGATGCTGGAGCATATGAAAGGCATATCAAACCAGTTTGGATGGAAAATACTCCACTTTGCAAAGTCATAACTTTAGCTCGGGTATTGGATTTAGGCGAGATTGGTATTGTTGGAAAGATATTTTGAAGACCTTTCATCCTATATGTAGTAGGCCTTCTAATTCGTTGTATACGAGAAGTTATGATCGACGAAAGTTGACCCAAGTTGGAGTGTCCACTAAAACTTAATCGATGGAATTATTTTCAACTCGTCTTTGAGTTAGGGGATTCTTGTGATCTCAATTCATATTCAAAGGTTTTCCACACACTATAGGAGTGATCACCACACATACATTAACAAGGAATAATTCAGTTCGGGTCTATACGCATAGGAACGATGGTCTAAAATTCTAGCCCAAAAGTACGGGGTGTTACAAAAGCACTACAAAGTTTGATGGCAAATGCTCCAGATTCTACTTAAACACAGTCGAGGATCCTAATCCCGTTGTCAGCTAGCTTGGTTTATGATCTATATCAGATTCTCTATTACTTTTTCCCCGTTGTCTTTTAACTTCTTTAGCTATTATTTGTTGGAGAATTTTTATGTTATCCTTCTCCTTCTTTAGTCATGAGAAGAAAACTCCAGAAATAAAGATGTGCTACATTTTGAATGTACAGTTTAAGAAAGCTCTAAAAGTTTTGAACACAGAAGAAAGAAAAAACTACGATATTACAAACAAGGAACAGTAATTGCCATAAGAATCTTAAGATGTAGGACAGGAAACTCCATCGATTAACTGTGTCTCATATCACCAGTAGGATTGTATAAAACAATGCTCTAAATTTGACTTGAAGTTGTCATCATCCCATTCCAGTTGGCTCCACCATTCTGATTCTCCTTCTATTATTTTGATGTTTTTGGAGGTTTGAATAGAGAGTGCCAACTTCCTTAATCCGTCACAATCGATCACCGTGAGTTCCTCCAAGTGTTCCCACATGCTCTGTGGCTCCCCCAACGTTCCTAGTTCTGGTAATTCGTACAACAATAACTTCCGAACTGTTGGAATTTCTGAGTTGATAAGTGTTGCCTGATCACTTGAGCTGCATTGCACAAACAACTCTACCAGATCTCTACAATAATAAATTGTAATTTCTTCCAAGTGCTTGGGCACAAAACAAGCTCCACCATCGTTGAAAAGACATGTTAAACTTGCACATTGAGAGATATTCAGTTGGCGTAATTTAGAAAATCTTAGACCCAAATATTTACCAAAATCAGAAACACTCTTTAAATTTTCTACGACATGGAGGTCGAGATATTCCAGACTTGGCAAAGGGTCAAATTGTCCACTTCCTCCTTCCACTGGCCCGAAAGAACAAGAACACCTCTGCATGTTTAGTGATTTTAATCCATCAAAAGTGTTGTATGCAATCAACTTCCTGAGACCCATGCATTCGAACAAGAACAAATCTGAAGCAAACTGCAACATGCCTGAGATCTCTCCGTTACTGAAAATTTCACACTTGTAGACATTTATCCGCCTCATTGACTTGTCGCATGGTACGTAAGTTAAGGTTTCCCCAACTTCAATGCGAAATCCTTTCAATCTAGTCATCCAGGTGTAATCGGTATTGAAAAATGATGAGCTATCCACTTTAATAGAAAGATAAGTCAGATTCTGTAGAGATGATATCTCTCCAAAAGAAGTCGCTCCAACAGAGGTATACGACAGATTTAACATTTCAATGCTAGGCAATTTGAGGAAAAATCCTTTGTTGATGCTCTTCAAATCAACAGCAAGCATATTTAATAGCCTCAGATTTGTCAACTTTTCCAGCCCTTGTGGCAGACAATATAACTTTGTATTATGACAATCAAGCAATTGCAACTTGTGAAGATCACCAATAGGTGGTAACTCTGTCAACCCCCGACAATTTTGTACTATTAGAGCATGCAGTTGATATAATCTATTGATGGAAGAAGGCAGTGCTTTGATACCAGTATGACTCAGGTTCAGAACTCTTAGTACTGGAAATGCCAAAAAGAATTCCAGGGGTATCTTCTCAAGGGGTTCATTGTCTTGCAAAAGCAAAGATGTTGTCTCTGGGCATTTTGTGAAATCAGGTAGACATTCAATTCTGTTGCTTACGAAAGATAGTCTCTTCACAGAAGCTAATATTTTAATACGTGATATCTCGGTCAACCCAATTCCAGCTTGAAAAACAGAAGTGCTCTTATCACCAAATGTATTAGCTATCCATCTAGCAACATCACGAACCACGTCGTGCATCTTCACACAATCCACAATCTCCATCTCATCGGCTTCTAGCAAGCAGGCATCTTTTAGACTCTCAACCAATTTGATTCCCCTGTTGTAGGCTTGATCATACGTATCATGTTCACCGAGGATCCCCTCCGCCCACCAGCAATGTATGAGATCATCTATCGGAATAGCTGCTGGATATAACGAGCAATACAAGAAACAACTTTGAATATCTTGAGATTCTAAAGAATCATAACTCCACTTGATGACACTGTAAACCTTATCTTTTACATTTTTGTTATAAGGTTCAGACCTTCCAAGTGAATCCAAAGCATCTTCCCAGAGCTCGACCCTTGTCTTCCCTCTCATAGATGATCCAATAACAGTGATGGCTAAAGGTAAACCATCACACTCTCTTGCAATTTCCTTTGCCAATGGATGGATTTGCTCCTGATTGACAATATCTCCCACATTTTTGGCAAACAGTTGCCAAGATTCATCCTCGTCCAATGTGTAAACCTTCATTTCGACATCTGTCCTCATTTGCATACAAACATCCAAAAAACGCGAAGTTATAATGACCTTGCTTCTCGCGGGATATTCAGGTTGGGGCACACCTACATCATCCAAATTTATAGCTTCCCAAACATCATCCAATATGAGAAGAAAACTCATTTCTTCCTTGAGCCTTTCACAGATTTTGCTCGAAATGCTTTTATCACTTCCCTCTTTATCAACCTTCAGGTTTAATCTGCTGGAAATTTGTTCTTGAATCTTTCTTACGTCTATTGGAGGTTTGGGCACTGTAACCCATGTCACAACGCCAAAAGAAAGTTTGGAACTTGGCACATTCTTTAAGAGCTCGTTGTTCAGATTCTTCACCAAAGTAGTTTTCCCAACTCCTCCGGTACCCCACACACCGATGGTGCTTACCTGAAAGGATTCAAAATCCAAATAACTTTACCCAGTGAAAGATGCACCAATGAACACGGAAGAAATTTAGAAAATTACTGAAATAAGTGTTAGCCCATATGTTATTGGGCCTTTAGTTTATGGACCTTTAGGTTATTGGCTATGTATATATATAGCCTACTTTTGTTTTAGTTAGTTTTTATGCTTTCAGATTATATTGTAAACCTTAGCCTTTCTTTCTTTCAATA
>NC_061111.1:253636790-253648792 GCF_002878395.1 Capsicum annuum
TGGGCCTTTAGTTTATGGACCTTTAGGTTATTGGCTATGTATATATATAGCCTACTTTTGTTTTAGTTAGTTTTAATGCTTTTCAGATTATATTGTAAACCTTAGCCTTTCTTTCTTTCAATAAAGTTCTATTAACAATAAGAACGTTGGAGGCTTTGATCATTATAATCTCTTGATCTCAAATTTGTTAATTTCTTTGCATATGCATTATGTTATGTTATAAATCAAAATGCATAATGAATTGTAGTCGAAGGTATCATTGAGAGATAGCAAGAGAGAGAGAGAGAAAGCAAGAACATAGTTTTTCACCTTCTTTTACATTATATAGTGTTGTTATTCATTTTCTATTTTAATAATTTTTACTAGTCACTTTGTTGGAATAAAATTTGATAGCATTTTACATTATATAGTGTTGTTATTCATTTTCTATTTTAATAATTTTTATTAGTCACTTCGTTGGAATAAAATTTGATAGCATATGTTTATTAGTTACTATTGAATTTAACAATCTACTCATGTTTGTTCTATGATTTGAAAAAAAAAAAAAATTAGTCTAAAAGTAACCTTTTAACTCCATGGTATATATATTCCGTTTAATCGTAACTCCCTTCGAAAATGAGTTTATTGATGAGAAGGCAAGAACATTACTTGTTCTAAAATTTAGGTTAATCTTAGAACAAGTAGTGTTCTTGCCTTCTCGTCAAGGATAGTAATGCCATGATGGTTGCCTTTGTTTCATTTGTTGATTATTTATTCCGTCCTTTAGTTTTGGGTTTTTTTTTTAAATGTTTGTTTTGGTATTGTGCAGAACAAAGTGATGTATTGCATCAATTGCTTTAGCTTTACCATTGATATTGCCCATTTGACACTCCTAATTGATAGCGATAAAGGAAAGGAAAGGAAAGGAAAAGTCGAACTAATATTTATGTAAGACCCCAAAAATTTCGATGATTTTATTTTACACCCTCTCTCGCGTTTAATGATAATTTTTTACTTGAACCATGATAAGGGATATTAAAGGGATGTTTGGGAAGAGTTTCGGAATTTTCGAAAAGGGTTCAGGGTCATTTCAGAACCCCGAACCAGTAAGGGTCCGCGATAAGGCCGTGACACACCAGAGGCTTTCCGTGATAGCATCGTGCCATGCCTTGGAGGCTCTGCATAAGAGTGTGGCATGCCCTTAGGCCTCCTCAATAGCGGCGTGCCACACCCTTGGGTAAAAATCGCCTAGTTCATTTTATTTTTAGGGTGGGGTGAGAGTTTTTTAGTGCTTAACCCCTTTAAACGACCTTAAACACTTCCCAACCTCTATTAGACTATCAATTATCAGTTTTTATCATTCCTCTTCACCTTTTCAAGAGAAGAAACTAAGGATTTTCACAAGAATTCAATTCTCCTATCTCTAAACTCAAATTCCTCTCAAAATTCTTCTGTTATTAAGGCATGTTGGACTCTCCCTATCTTACTTATTATATTATTGCATCAAAATTACTTGATACTTACATGCTTCTTGGTTGTTTAATTTAAACTAGGATTGAGGTTTTTGGTTGCTTATACTTGCATTAATTCTCTCTTGTTTTAATGGTTTCTTCATGGTTTAAATGGTGAATTGTGGATTTAATTTGGGTCTCATGGTAATGATGGAAATTTAGCAATATGGTTTTACAATGCTTATGAATTTTTTCATGATTATAATGATATGAACCTCAACTCACTTCATAATTTGGATTATAAACAAGGATTTCATAGTGTCTAAACTATTCATCAGAAAAATTGCATAACATTAAATGGTAAAAAATCAATAAGATTTTGGAAACGCCCTTGGGGGCTTCGTTACGGATTTTTAAACGAAAATTGGAGTCTAAATGGTTAAGTGGATTATGAATATGGTATGGTATAATTGGAATGACTTGCAAGTCTTGAATTTTTAAATGGAAATTGGAGTCTAAATGGTTAAGTGGATTATGAATATGGTATGGTATAATTGGAATGACTTGCATGTCTATTGGTACGATGATACCAAGTTGGGAATGCCTTAATAAATGACTCCATGGTTATTAGTACGTGAAAAATGTTTTAATTAGGCTTAAAGAAAATTGTGTAGCTCACCAGGAAGGTTAGTTCCTGTTGAGAAATGGACCTTGGACCTAACTCAACCTCAAAAGCTAGCTCAAAGATAGCTCATGAGTTAAGGATTACGCAAGTCCAAATAAGCAAACTGTCAGTTCATTCTCCAACCAATGTGGGACTTTTTACCCACTCTAACACCCCCTTATGCCTAGGGCCCAACTGGCACCTAGCGCGTGGATCGGGAGCCCAAAACGGGGATGGACCTGGCTCTGATACCATGTCAATTTAATGTTGAATGCCTCTCAATCTTGAGAATCTTTCCAATAAATAGAAAGTATTCAAATATTACATCCCAAAAGATCCATCTTCTTATCCCAAAAGATCAATTTTTCTATCCTCTAAATTTGCTATTCTATCCCACCAAATTTGCTCTACTATAGCCACTAATATTTCCTTTAATTGCTAAATAAATCCATGTAATTACACTAATACGCAACAATATATTACTAAATTAATATATACAATATTTACATCATGTTAACATCCCACCTCAAATTGATGCTGGTAGATTAAGAAGCATCAATTTGCCAACTCTAAACTGATGTCGTCGTCGTGCCATTGATTTTGTAAATACATTAGATACTTGAATATCACTAGACACGTGCAGAAAAGTAATAACACTTTTATCTACAGTTCTCGTATATAATGACAAGTCTACTTCAATGTGTTTGGTCTGCTCAAGATAAATCGAATTAATAGCAATCTGGATTGCACTTGTATTATCAGCATGGAGAGGAGTAGGATTAGATTGAGGAAATCCAATCTCATCAAACAATCCACGAGCCACACAATCTCAGAGCAAGCAGTAGACATTGCTTGATATTCAGCCCCTGTTGAAGATTTTGACACACGATCTTGCTCGATATTCAGCCTCTGTTGAAGATTTTGACACACGATCATGCTTTTTTACTCTTCCAAGTTATCAAAGAATCTCCAAGAAACATGTACCAACCAGTAACTGAACGACGAGTGTTCGAACATCCTTCCCAATCAGAATCACTTAAAGCATTTAGATGAATAGGAAAACCACTAGGAAAGAATAATCCATGAGTTTATGATCCAAGGTTTTAGAGTTATGACCCTAATTTTGTTGATCCGTCCTTGAAAGTTTCGCGGTGTGACCCATGTTTGAGATTTTTGGGCCTAGGACTTATTTTTATGCATGTATTATATAAGTGCATTTAGTGGGTTGTTTTGGGTGTTCAAAAAAATACGCGTCATTGAGACTACATCTCCCACTTTGTACTCTCTCTTTATTATAGTGAAACCTCCTTTGCCTCTGTTCGTGGTTTTCTCGCAAGGGTTTTCACGTAAAATCTATGTGTTGTTCTTGTTTTCTTTTACTTATGGATTGCTTAATCTATCCGAATCATAACATTAGGAGATATTGAATGATGCAATGGATAGTCACCAAATGAAGATGACGGGGATCTTGCATGAATTGACTAACTTGTTGAACTGCAAAAGAGATATCAGGCCTACTAATAGTAAGGTAATTTAAGCTCCCAACTAATCGTCGAAATATAGTTGGATCAGAAATAATATCACCTTTCTCCTAGCGATACTTTACATTTAATTCTAATGGAGTATCTATAGAGAAGAAATAAGAGCCAGGTGCTAGTTGGTCCCTGGGCGTGAAAGGGTGTTGAAATGGGTAAAAATTCCCACATTGGTTGGAGAATGGACTGGTAGTTTGTTTATATAGATTTGGGCAATCCTCCCCTAATGAGCTAGCTTTTGAGATTGAGTTAGACCCAAGATTGATTCTCTACATTGTTAGAGATGGTAAAAAGTCCCACATTGCTTGGGGAATGGACTGGTAGTTTGCTTATATGGACTTGGGTAATCCTCACCTCACTTTGGCTAGCTTTTAAGGTTGAGCTAGGTCCAACGTCCATTTCTTGACATGGTATCAGAGCTAGGTCTTTTTTTGTTTAAGCACCCAGTCCACATGCCAGTTCCATTGGGCCTAGGCGTGAGGGGTGTTAGAGTGGGTAAAAGTACCACATTGGTTAGAGAATGGACTAATAGTTTTTTTATATGGACTTGGGTAATACTCACCTCTTGAGCTAGCTTTTGAGGTTGAGTTAGGCCCAAGGACCATTTTTTGATGGGGCGTGAAGGTCGGTGTTAGATTGGATAAAAGTCCCCATTGATTGGGGAATGGACTGGTGGTTTGCTTATATGGATTTTGTAAGACCCTGATAATTTTAAGCTTAACTCAGTCCCTTAAAGCTTAATAATGGGTTCCACACTTTGAAAATTTTAGCTAAGTATTCAGACTTAGTGTTATTTTAGCCTTTGTAAGTTGGAGACTCTATTTAACAACCTTTATGACCTTAAAGTATCGATCTTTAAGTTGATTCATGATCAGAAATGTCAGTAGGTGTTCTCGGACAAGTTTTGAATTTTTCAGACTTCGTTTGAAGCACATTTGGAAGCCTAGACCATTGAATCAATGCGATCTCGACGCACTGCGTCACCTATCATATTGATAAATATTTTCCCCAACTCCTAGTGCCAATTTCCAGTGAGACAACGCAGACTCGATGCGGCGCGTTGGCCATAGCATCGACGTTTTTCAGTAATTAAAAATAGCGTCCAGAAGGGTATTTGGGACATTTTCCCCACTTTGAATCAGCCCCAAAACATGTAATTAAGTCATCCTAAAGGCAAAATTTACACATTCTCTTTAAAATTTCCCAAGAACAAACCCTAGTTCATCACATTCAAGATCCAAGTTCCAAAAAAGTCATCACCACTCTCAAGAAATCAATGACTAAGGTATGTCAAGTATTCATCCAAAGGTTTCCTTCCACCCTTGGAGTTCAAACAAACTTTTTATCTACACGTAAATTGATTTGATGAATTTCATGACTTGATTGGAGTGTGCTTATGACTATAATGCTAATGGTGTTTCTAATTCTTGGGTAATTGCAAGATTTATGTGAAATTATTTACCATGTGTAGTATCATATGAATTCATGCTAAAAACCTGTAAATTGTGAAATTGGGCAATTGAAATTGTGATGCCTACATGTTTAGTACTATGTGCATAAGTTATGTCTCTAAGTGTTTGATTAATTGTTCATGTGAGTTGAGTAATGAAACTATGTCATGTTACCATGTATACATGATCATGTCATGCAAGTATTTGTCAAAATGCCTCAATGAATGAATGGTGATTATGTAATTAGTTATCATGTGACAAGATTTGCTATGTCTTATAATCTATGCTATCGAGTCCTGGTGGTATCTAATACTCGAGCTATAATATAGTTACTGGATAGACTCGGTAGTGTCTTGATCAGTAGTTTAGTAATCAGTTCAGAACCCAGTCAGTAACTAGTTCAGAACTCAGTTAGTAATCAATTTCAAACTTAGTCAACACTCAGTTCAGAACTCCGTCAGTAATCAGTTCAGAACTTAGTAAGTAATCAGTTCAGAACTCAAGCACTAATCAGTTCAGAACCTAGTGAACTCAGTTCAGTTTAGTCATTTAACATGATCAGTAATAGTTCAGTCCAGCCTAGTATGGTTAGAAATCAGTTCAGTTTCTATTTCAGTTGGGAGTAGGATTCAGCATCGAGTGAACCCAAGGATGGGAATTCACCTGCCCGTAGAGGGTGTGATCATTAGAAGCAGTCCTTGTGTTCTAGAACTACATAGCCACCGTAGGTTGAGACATCAACCTGCCAGTTGAGGGTTGATGAGGTGTTTTAACCTGCTAGTTGAGGGTACCACCGTTCTCATTTAGAGCACCTACCAGATAAGGGTGACTCAACTTGTCTTTACCTGTGGCATAGTACTGACACCCTTCCAGCTGGGGTTACAGGTTAGACCCTAATTAGAGAAAGGGTATGTCGATTAGATAATTAGCTCCCATAATCTCAGTTTCAGTTCTAGTCTCAGTATAGAACTCAGTTCAGTTCTATAAAAATCAGGACTGTCAGACACAATCACTCAGCTCAGTACGAAACTCACCACAGTTCCACAAAATCAGGACTGTCAGATACAACCACTCAGTTATCAGTAATATAGTATTAGTAAACCCAGATATTAGTAAACCAGTGATTCAGAACTCAGTATTCAGTGTTACCATGATTTCAGTTACAGTTTATGCATTTATGCATGTACTCTCTTTCAGTTATGTTCATGCTATTCAGTTAGCTATTGTTTATTCATATGAACCCATGCATATCAGCCTACCTCACTTAGCATACCAGTACATTCAAAGTACTGACGCATACCTTTATTTTGCACTATGATGTTTTATATCATAGGTTTAGACGCACAGGCTCCTGACTGCTCTTAGCAGCCCAGATTATCAGCATCATATTAGTGGTAAGTCCTCATAGTTCGAGGACAAAGATGTTATATCAGTGTTTCAGTTTACATTCAGTAGCCGGAGTTAGTTTGGGCTTGTCCCATCAACTCCTTATTCAGACAGTTAGAGGCTTTCATACTAGAGTATTTCAGACAGTTGTTTTCAGTATTCAGATTCCATTATATAGTATTTTTTTTTAGTATGAACCTTATGGCAATTTTCAGCCTACCTTCTACATTTATTTCAGATATATTATGATCACAGTGTTATGATTATTCAGTGCTCACAGCAGGTACCAGTCATGGGTTAGCTTGTAATCCTTCGGGATTATGAGCACCATGTAGCATTCAGATATATTATGATCACAGTGTTATGATTATTCCCACATTGCTTAGGGAATGGACTGGTAGTTTGCTTATATGGACTTAGATAATCCTCACATCTTGAGATAGATTTTGAGGTTAAGTTAGACTCAAGATCCATTCTAACATGGTATCAGAGTCAGGTGCATCCCTATTTGGGCTCCCAGTCCACGCGCTAAGCCAAATGTCCCTCGGCGTGAAGGGCTGTTAGACTGGGTAAAAGTCCCACATTGGCTGGGGAATGAACTGGTTGTTGGCTTATATGAATTTGGACAATCCTCCCCTTACGAGGTAGCTTTGTAGGTTGAGTTGGGCCCAAGATCCATTCTTACAGTTCTAGGACCACATTTGCCGACGTTGGGGGTCTATGACCACTGTGTAAGCTTTACACAATATATTTTTGGGAGTCTAATTGACTATTGGTGGCTTTGGCCTAATTTCTCCGATCCATGCAACTAACATGGACTGGGACACTTCCGGGAGGGAAAGCCGGACACATAGCCCGTGGGTGACTTTAGGTCGGTACGAGCTACATAGTTCAGGAGTAAATTTTTAAATGGTCGTGTCTCATGTTCTTTGCCCCCTACCCTAACATCCTATTATCTTGATGACTGATTAGCATATGTCTTGATGACTGGTTTTTGGCAAATATATATATATATATATATATATATATTCATGTGTCTTATTACTGGTTTGGTACTTCTATATTTTATCCCTTTCCTTGGGTTGCATGTCAGTATTCGCCGTACTGATCGCCACTGGATGCTACATCATTTCATGATGTAGGTTTTGAGGCCTTTTCTTGTGACTCTATGCAGAATTAGGTGATTTGGTACTCCTGTCGGACAGCTGTTGAGGTGGTGAGTCCTCCCTCATTCGAAAGGCATGGTTTTCTTTAGTTTTTTTATTATTTCAGTACTTTCTTTTGGATTCCTGCTGGTATAGTCAGGGTCAATGTCCCGATTTGGTTGATATTCTTTGTTTAGAGGCTTTGTGGATAGTGCTGGATTTTTCTTTGTGGGATTGATTTTTGACTCTCAAACTTACTCTTTCGATTATTACATCTCTTTTATCCAACTGGTTAGCTTCCGCAGTTGGTTATCATCATTGTTATTATTATACTCTTGAGGTAAGACAAAGAGGGTTGTCTCAGGCCTTGGTTGGTTTGAGATGCCCGTCATGGACAGACCCTGGTTTGGGTCGTGACAATTTACTGGCAATCAAACCTACTTTTGTAATATTTTTCATGCAACGTGATAAGATGTAAATTAAAAATTTGTCAAACTCTGAGAAGAACTCAGGCAAATCTGAGTATTATTCAGAGTGGGACAGTTCCCACAGTTGCCCAGCAGCTGGAATTGATGAACCTTTCTCAGACCAAGATGTTAAACAGGCTATATTTAGTATAGACGGTACAAAATGCCCAGGGCCTGATGGGTATGGGAGTGGCTTTTTTAAAGCTTCCTGTAACATTGTTGGTAAGGATATCACTGAGGCTATGTTGGAGTTTTTTTAGCAATGTCAAGTTATTAAAGTAACTCAACTCAACTACTATTGCTCTAATACCACCAAAAGTGGGAGAAACCAGAACATGGCAGCTAGTACAGCCTATCTCTTGCTGTAATGTCCTGTACAAGTGCATTTCCAAGATAATTTCCACAAGGTTGTTGCGACTCATTTAGTAGCTTAAAATCAAGCTGCTTTTGTGCATGGGAGGTCCATGATTTATAACGTCTTAAAATGCCATGACTTATTAAGACATTATAGTAGGAAAACTTCTGCTAGATGTTTAATGAAGATTGATCTCAAGAAGGCTTATGACATGGTTAGTTGGGATTTCTTAGAGGAAGCTTTGCTTTGATTTGGGTTTACTAAGCTGGTTATGACTTGTGTAACCTCAGCTAAATTTTCTATTAGGGTGAATGGAGAAAGCCATGGGTTCTTTGAAGGGAGAAGGGGGTTGAGCCAAGACATCCAGCTTCACCTCTATTGTTTGTTCAGGTCATGGAATATATTTCAAGAACTTTGAACATAATGAGAAACTTAGCTGATTTCAAATATCATCCTATGTGCAAGAAGTCTAGATTGACTCATTTGATTTTGCTGATGATCTGATGGTACTTTGTAAAGGGAGACTAGGTGCAGCGAACAGACTTATGGAAGCTTTAGCACACACTTTAGTGAGTCTACTAGTTTGGAGGCCAATATGGATAAATCTAGTATCTCTTGGCATGGGTGAAAGATACAGTAAGAGAACAATTGTTGATGAGAACTGGGTACACTGTAGGGAGGTTTCCAATTAGGTACTTGTGCTTGCCCTTGTCCTCCAAGAAGTGGAGTTAGCTTGAGTGTGAGAAGCTTGTGGCTAAGATCACATCTACAATTTCATTGACTTACTCCAAACAACTATCATATGCAGGTAGATTACAAGTCAGCAATGTTGTGTTTTTTTTCAATTTATAACTTTTGGGGCGCTGTCTTCATTCTGCCTGAAAGTTTCCTTAAACAAGTTGATAGGAAATGCAGTGAGTATCTACCGGGTACCACAATTGAAAGGAAGAAGGTCTCTTTGGTAGCATGGGATAGAGTTTGTGAAAAGAAGGATGGAGGGTTGAATATAAGAAGCTGCAGACTTTGGAATATAGCTTCTGCAGGTAAACTGCTGTGTCAGCTGATTGTTAAAAAGGACTCATTGTGGGTGACGTGGGTTCATGAACTTTATATGAAGGAACATGAAGAGGTTTGGGGATATAAGGCACCTCCAAATAGTAGTTGGTACCGGAGGAAACTCCATTCTCTGAAAGTGGGCATGCAAGGATGGATGGTATGTAAATGGCAGGTACATATAACATACTCACTCCAAAAGGAGATTACTCAGCTAACCAGCTAACCACAGCCATCATAAGTTGTTATGGGGCCAGAGAAGGTCAAATACTGCTGAACTAATTTGGAGTGTCGTGGCTCAACCTAAACATAGATTTATTGTGTGACTTGCAGTGCAGAACAGACTACTCACTAAAGGAAGGATGTACAGGATGAATATCCCATAGATGATATGGACTGTCCACTATGTGATAAACAGGTTCAAGAAACTGCTAAGCACTTATTTTGTCAGTGTGACCGGATAAGAGAGGTTAAATTTGGCCTGGAGCTCTGGACATGTATTGCAATTCATACTGGAGACTTGAAGGGGTACAAATGATCATCAAGAGGAAGAGATGGAATCGATTTAAGGAGATAATGTCAGTCATATGTGGAGCCATGTATTACCGGACTTGGAAAGCTAGAAACTGGAAGCAATTTAGAGGGATACATGTACAGCCAGCCGACAGAAGCTATAAGCACGTATTAAGAGAGAAGTCATTGTCAGACTAAATTTGTTTACTGCATCGTCTAAGTGAGCACAAAGTAGTAGGAATTTCTAGTACTGGTTGAAGAGTGTAGAGAATAGCAGAAGAAAGGTGTAGTTGGGGATCGGAAGATTCAACCAAGAAGAGGAAGCTATAAAAGTAGAAGGAAGATTTGAATAAGAAAGCTTAGGTATAGAAGAAGACTACTTTATGTGCTTTGTATTGGATTTGATTGTGGATGGTTTTGGTTGAGTTACAATTGTACAAGACCATCCTATTTATACTTATTCATGGATGGTTCTAGATACTATTCTAGATATTTCTACAAGAATAATCAAGGCAACTTTTATCTTCTAAATATGTAGAAGAATCTAGATACTAGTATAATTATCCTAAATACTATGCTAGAGTATTCTAGAGATTTTACTAAAGATTATGATATTAATTCACTAGACTATTCTAGAAATTTAACTAGAAAACTATGATATTCATTCCTCCAAAAAATCCACTTTAGATATTTTTCACAAAGAGTTGGTTGTGTATTATGCTTTATTTTGAGACCTGAATTCTTGGCATTAGATGGCCAGGAAAATCTCTTTATTTTGTGATCATTCTGTTGGTTACTGGCAATAAATGAGCCATATTTGAGCCTTTTCCCTAAAATAATTGAATTAGTGATGATTCTTTTCTCATATAATAATTAATAAGAAATTGTAACTCAAACACTGATATTATGACCCAATCATTTAAATTACATAATTATAGTGATTAACCCAAAAGAAATTACGTAGGCAATCAAATAACTTCAGTAATTAGAGACAAGGCAAAAATTGTTACAGAAGGCATTCGCGTAGGCATGCTCTCTTCCTTTATTAAGTTAACTGGACAGGATTAACATTCATTTATTTTTTAAACTCAAAACATAATGTTTAATAATATATATCCAGGTTACAAATTTAACAAGTACCAAAATTCTATAAAATTTAGGATTACAAATCTTAGATTTAATTTCAACGATTACCTTATCATCTTCCAATAGTTGGAGGATTTTGTGGAGATTCCTTGCTGCTGTTGACTGGCCTTCTATCGATGGTCCCGGGATGAGCTCAACTTTTTTCATTCGGTAATTTTCTACCACCAAATTGGATCCAAAGTTTTCTCCGACCTTTATAAGCCTGCATTGTTGATCTCGGATGTACTTTGCTTGAGTGGAGACTTCCGAGCGAAGGCTGCATTTTGGACAACATTTATACGCAAGCATCTTAGCCGCTGCAATGCTTTCTTGCATAACTTCCCATTCATTGTCGAGCTTCTGAACATCTTCTATCCACTTGGTAACATCTGGTTTTCGCTTATAGCCTTCTCCCTCAGCTCCTTCCACCTTCTCTTTGATCTCATCTCTAAACTTCGTTAGCTTCTCCATTTCCTTCCTTAGATTTTCAATTTTTGACGAGAAACGGACGATATTTTCAATCTTAGGATAGATGCATTTAGACACAAACTTTCCCACCTCAACAACAAAGCCACCTACTGCATTAAAAAGTATATCCATTGAAAAATCTCTTGAAGTAAAGAAAGAAAAAAGTGTTTCTGATCAGAATGCTACTGATGCTCTCAAGGATGATCAAATGAAGCTAAACTGACTGTTTCTTGTTTGTTAGGCATAAAAAGTAGTAAATAAGAAGGCAAAGACAGTCATATGTAAAAGTCAACTACTTAACATCATAATAAAACTATGCAACATGATTTAAAATAATTTAACACATCTTCTGCACAAGTATAAGTAAATGTCAACCATTTAGACTGCGTCAATCTTCACAACTAAGCTGT
>NC_061111.1:253651792-253673827 GCF_002878395.1 Capsicum annuum
GTAAATGTCAACCATTTAGACTGCGTCAATCTTCACAACTAAGCTGTCTTTTGATGTCTCAAAGAGCCTACTTTTTAATTTTGAAAGTCTAAAGTGCTTATCATATACAGAGGAAAACTAAAAGATGGGTTAAAAAATGATACAATACTACTTATTTTTATGCCCAAATTAGATTCAACAAAGTGCCAGGAAATAACTCTCTAGTTTCCTATATGAATAAAAAAAAGAATTTAAGACTTATTTAGAAATGTCATCTTTTCTTATTTAGAAACAATTTAACTTTAAACTTCCGTGAGATGATTAACGCCATACAAATATGTATGATTTGTTTTAGAAAAGTGAAAAAGGGAAAATATACCCCTCAACTTTGTAATTTAAAGCGGATAAACCCCTCGTTAAAAAAAAGTTTTGCATTTATACCATTATCTAACAAATGATGCATATTTATTGTTGCAATTTTTTTTTTTTGAGGTACGTTCCTCTTGCAAAATAGTTACCTTCTTCACTGAGGTTATAAAACTTTCTCCTAAGATTATATCCACGTTGAAGAACGTTGTAGTTGGCAAGCCTAACATTAGAATTTGAGTGCAGAAGGGCAACTTCATTTTTGATCCTATCTGACTCTACTTAGCTTTTTGTATAGCTCGAATTTTAGAACTCCTGTTTAGTAAGCTCATAGGATTAGAACTTAGAAGTAACCCTCCTCTTTCCCTGTACATTTCTTTGATAAGCTAGAGCGTAAGGATGAGTTGAACACACATATTGACGCCCAAAGCTTTAAGGTTCAGTTTGGAAACCAAAGCACCCAACTATCTTCTTGGTTTTCAGGGTGTGTTTTTAAATTCTATACCATTTTTATACATTTTTGTCACGACTTGAGCCGAGGCCCTAGCCGCGACGAGCATTCCGAACCATGAAGGCCCGAGCACCCTTCTCTATCTATCAATCATACACACCATTCATATACTATAAGGAAATACGGAAAAAAATAACAAAGAAAGAAACATGGTCAATCATTGAGTTCAACTGAACAGTACGAAATTTGAGTTCATAACCTTCAAAAACACATAACAGTAGTCTGCGAAATCTCTAATAACATGAAAACCATTATTTATCTAAAAACTGGGACAAGGCCCCCAGTTGGACCATAAATCCAAAATAAAATAACAATGATCTGATAACAGGCCTTCCGAAATAAAGGAGGCTTACCAACTGCAATCTCAGAGTCCAACCTACTTCTTAGAGGGACCCAGGACTATGCCTCAGATCCTGAAATATAGGGGGTCATGATACACTAAAGACAAGGGACACACAAAATCAATCCAAAACAATCCAAAAATTCAAGATGAAACTGAGACCCCCTTGGACTACACTTCTCGGGTTTAACAGTTGGGAAAACAAATATTCTCACCCAGGATAATATCCACATAAATAGCAATAACAAGTGGGTAACAATGACACCAAATATTATAACGGGGTAAATAAAATACCCAATGGAGTAATACAATTATACTGATTACAACTTGGCAGTGTAAAAAAACTACTACTCTTTATAAATGAAACAACACTCTTTTTATTTTTTATAACTCACTACAATATTACTACCACACTATTATCACAGACTATAGAATATCTGTGGATTACTCTCTTTTCTCTCTATTGCTTTCTCAATTTTAACTCTATTGCTCTCTCAAATTTGGTGTGTTTTGGAATGATGGCAACTTCATCTATTTATAGATGAATATTCAAGAAAACACCATGTCACAACACCAAATTACAAATTCATGTTACAACACCAATCCATGGCACCACATTAGGCATGTTGCAATGGCACCACATTAGGCATGTTGCAACACTAATTTTCTTGTTATTTTTTATTTAAATTATTGTAATTATATTTGATCCCACAAATCTCTTTCTTAATTTTGATTTTTTATTCTTCATTCCAAGACTTGATCTCAATCTCTGAAAGTCTTCAAACTTGAGAGGCTTTGTGAAAATATCTGCAACTTCATCATAGGATTTCACCTACCTGAGATCTACCTCTTTCTTGGCAATGCATTCTCTGATGAAGTGATACCTTGTATCTATGTGCTTACTTCGATCATGATATACTGGATTCTTGGAAAGAGCCTGTACTGACTTGTTATCAACACAAATCATTGTGGGTGCAGTCTATGGTAAGTTAAGCTCCTTCAATAATCTTCTCAACCAAATGGCATGGCACGTACATGACGTTGTTGTCACATATTCAGCTTCGCACGTTGAGAGAGTAACAATTGTTTGTTTCTTTGAGCTCCAAGAAACAACACAATCAACCAAGAAAAACACAAAACCTGACGTGCTTTTCCTATCATTTCTATCTCCCGCATAATTGCTATCACAAAATCCCGCAAGGTTAAAATCATCATCAGAAGAATACAATAGTCCAAGGTCTATCGTACCTTTTCAATAATGAAGAATTCTTCTAGCAACTTTCAAGTGAGTGGAGGTATGTGCTTCTATTAATCGACTAACTATTCCAGCTGCAAAGAGTATATATGGACTCGTACAGGCCAATTACCTCAGACTTCCCACGAGACTTTTGAAAAGAGTGGAGTCCACTTTTTCACCATTATCAAACTTTGATAATTTTGTTCCACTTTCCATGGGGTGTTCACTGGATTGCAATCAAACAAGTTGAATTTCTTCAAAATCTCCTTTGTATAGCTTTCTTGGGATATGAAGATGCCTTCCTCCATTTGCTTAACTTCTAGGCTTAAGTAATATGACATGAGACCTCTGTCCGTCATCTTAAATTCAAGGGACATAGTTTTCTTGAAAGCTTCAAACAAACATGGATTATTACCAGTCAGAATAAGATCATCAACATAAAAACAAACAATCAAAACATCTCCATTAGTATGAACTTTCTTGTAAAGAGCATATTCATGGAGACAGCGAGTAAACCCATTTTCTTGAAAATAGTTATCAATGCGACTATTCCACGCCTGTGGAGCTTGCTTCAATCCATATAAAAAAATTTTCAATTTCAACACTTTATCTTTGTGATTCCTGAGCACAAAGCCCAATGGTTGTTCAACATAGACTTCTTCTTCAAGATATCCATTCAAAAATGCAAACTTGACATCTAGTTGATGGATTTTCCACTTCATTTGTGCCACCAAAGAGATCAGTAGACGTATCGTCTCCATGCAGGCAATAGGTGCATAGACTTCTTCATAGTCGATGCCATGTCTTTGCTTGTAGCCTTTAGCAATAAGTCTTGCCTTGTATCTCTCTACCTTTCCATGATCATTCTTCTTTGTGTTGTATACCTATTTGACTTCAATTTCTTAATGATCTTTAGGAAGAGTTGTTAACTCCCAAGTGTTGTTCTTTTTATCGACTGAATTTCTTCTTCCATGGCTTGTCTCCACCTTTTATTTGTAATAGATTCATCAAAATTCATTGGTTCACTGTTAGCATACAGACAACACAAAAAATTAAAATTAGTAACTTCTTTTGTGTCATCATAGAGTTCTTGGATGTTTCTCATCTTCTGTGGCCTTTCACTTAAACTCTGATCTTGAGAAGAAGAAGATGCAACATTTGTTGGTAGAGTTGCATCCTGTGCAGGTGCCATAGTATCCTGCTCTTCTTCATCTTCAAAATATGGAAGAAAATCATATGTTCTTTCTTTCTGAGCCTTATGGCCTTTCCAATTCCATGACGCTTCTTCATCAACTTCAACATCACAACTAACCACCGCTTTGTTGTTGCTTGGATTGTATAACTTGTAGCCTTTTGAACTAGTTTCATAGCCAATAAACACATACATGACACTTCGATCATCAAGTTTAGCTCTCCCTTGATGTGGAACATGAGCATAGGCTATGCTCCCAAAGATTCTCAAGTGCTTGACACTTGGCTTTCTTCCCGCTCCATGCTTCTTGAGGTGTTTGATCTTTCACAATTTTTGTTGGAGATCTTTTGCTTAAATAAACTGCACATGAAACAGCCTCGGCCCAAAATTCTTTTGGCATATTTTTAACTTTCAATATACATCTTGCCATATTAAGAATTATTTTATTCTTTCTTTCTGCAACTCCATTTTGTTGGGGCGAGTAAGGTACCATTAGAGGGCAACGAATTCCATGAGATTGACAAAAGTCATTAAATTCTTTTGAAGTGAATTCGCTTCCTCTATCAGACCTTAAGGATTTTATTTCATAGCCGCTCTATTTTTCTACAAGTGCTTTGAAATTTTTAAAAGCAACCAAAGCTTCTGAGGTTTGCTTCAAAAAATATACCCAAGTCTTTTTGCTGAAATCATCAATAAAGAGTAAGAAGTATTTACTTTTTCCAAAAGAAGGTGGATTGATTGGACCACACACATCGATATGAACAAGCTGAAGTGTATTAGTTGCTCTTGAAGTGGTTTCTTCGAAAAACTCCTCCTTGCATGTTTTCCAAGAAGACAAGCTTCACACAACTAATTGGGATGATTGATTGATGGAATTCCATCAACTATGTTCTTGTCACCCATTGATTTGAGAACTTCAAAGTTCAAATGTCCAAATCGCATGTGCCAACACCATGACTCATCTTGCACATTAGCCTTCAAACACTTTGCATTAATGGTCTTAAGATTCAAAGGAAATAATCTATTTTTTGCCTTATGCACTTTGGTAATTAAATTATTAATTGAATCTCTAAGCCAAAGAGGCATATTTTTCATATGAATATCATTTTCTTATTCAAGAAGTTAGCCCAAACTCAAAATATTATTTTTTAGTTTTGGCACATAGTATGATCAATTTGTGAGCACCATTTTTACAGGATATCAAAATAGTACCTATTCCTTCAATTTGAATCTTTGAGGTATCTACAAAAGATACATTACCACTCGTCGTCTTCTTGATCTCCACAAACTTGTCTTCGTATCTACATATATGATTACTTTCTCCATTATCAAGATACCATGAACTGTAATCATCTGTATCATCTTTTTTGTGTGTGCCATTAGCAATGTTGACTCATCTTCTACCTTGTTGTTCGACATTTCCAAAAGTAATGTCCAAATTTATGACAGTTGTATAACTCAATTTTAGATTTTTCATACCTCATTTCATTGGTACCTTGATAAGCTCCCCGTCCTCTTCCTCCTCGTTGTCCACGACCACAACCTCTGAATGTTTGGTGGTTTTTATCTTCATTGTTGAATTTGTTCATATAACTCCTCCCTCTTCTATGACCTCCATGGCTTTGCCACTGTCCATTTCCTCTATAACTTTTTTCACCTCCAAAATCTTTGAAGAATGCCTGAGTTTTAAGAAGTTTCTCCAATGGCTCTTCTTTTCCTCTTTTTATTTTTTTCTTTGTGGGCTTGTAAAGAACCTTCCAATTGCTCTACTGTCATAGAGTCTAAATCTTTAGAATCCTAAATAGCAGAAACATATAATCAAATTTGGGTGTTAAAGAGCAAAGGATCTTTTCTACCACATGCACATCATCTACTTCCTCCCCATACCGTCTTAGTTTATTCACAACAACCATCACTCTTGAACAAAAATTCAAAATGGATTCGGATTCTTTAATTTTTAAAACTTCAAAATCAGCCCTTAGACTTTGAAGTTTTACCTTCTTCACCTTATCAACTCCTTAGAGAGAATTTTGTAAAATCTCCCAAGCTTCATCCGAGGTGGTTGCATCAGCCACATTCTCAAACGTACCATCATCCAGACATTGATAGATAAGAGTGAGGGCCTGTTGATCTTTCTTCCTTGTCTTAATCAAGATATCTTTTTCATTTTGAGATAGAGTCTCCTTATTAGCGGGTTTTGTATACCCTTTGTCTACAATGTCCCAAACATCTTGAGAACCAAGAATAGCTTTCATTCGTAGGCACCATTTCTCGTAATTTTCTTTCGTAAGGTGGGGGTACTGAAAAGACAGTGGACTATTATTTCCCATGGCTCTGATACCACATTGTTGGGAAAACAAATATTCCCACCCAGGATAATATCCACGTAAATAGCAATAACAAGAGAGTAACAATGACACCAAATATTATAACGGGGTAAATAAAGTACCCAATGGAATAATACAATAATACTGATTACAACTTGGCAGTGTAAAAAACTACTACTCTTTATAAACAAAACAACTCTTTTTATTTCTTACGACTCACTGCAACATTACTTCCATACTATTATCTCACAGACTATAAAATGTCTGTGGATTACTCTCTTTTTTCTCTATTTCTCTCTCAATTTTCACTCTATTACTCTCTCAAATTTGGTGTGTTTTGGAATGATGGAAACTTCATCTATTTATAGATGAATATTCAAGCAAACACCATGTCACAACACCAAATTACAAATTCATGTTACAACACCAATCCATGGCACCACACTAGGCATGTTGCAACACTAATTTTCTTGTTATTTTTTATTTAATTTATTTTAATTATATTTGATCCCACATCAACATCAATAACAAGTTTAACAAGATACAAGTTATTTTTGACACCAAATCAGCCAACCAAACTAAGCTACAATAACACAAGATGAAGAACAACAACAATATGATAACAACAACAAGAAGAAGAAGAAACAGCTTTACTAGAAACAAGAACAAACGGTTACAAGTTACAAACACTAACAAAATTACAATAAAAGGTAAAGGGATAGATAGATAGACAATTGAGGGTATAATATTAAAAACCCAAGATTCTATTCCACTCTTGGACATTTAATAACACACAATAAAAACCTATCTCCTACATGACACTAGATTGGATTCCACCTCTCAAGCCTCGACGTTTTCAGGCAAAATGCAAACACAAGTGATTTCACACTTGTATAAGCCCTAGTTTTGGGTTTGCCTCTTAGAGAAGAGAGGACTTGTGTTATAAAGTATTATACACTCTCAATATTCATCAAAATATAAGTAATAAAATCCTACAAGGTTCTATATATAGTATATTACAAAATAAAGTGTAAAATGACCAAAAGGTCCCTCAAGAGTGGGGAACCCATCAAGTGTATGGTGTGGACTATTTTGGTGCATAATTAGGTCCTCTTTAGCTTTTCAATTGTGCACACCAAGTCTCAGATAAGTCCATATTCGTGATTATTCTCGTATCAGGTCAATACAATTGTACTGGTACGCAGAGCAATCCAAAATAACATACTTTTATCCAACATAAGTGAGAGCAATTCATAAAATATTTTACATACGATATATATAAAAATACATGGGCAAACTTAAAAGGCTTTGAAATATTTCTTGAAACCATGGATCACTCTTTGTCTTACTTCTGAGTTAGGTGGTACACCCTACAAGTCTACGACTCCACGGGCTATATGGAGTCCGCCCTTGACTTAGCGGCCAAGCCCCCAACCCAAGTTTTCCACAAGGGTTGGAGTTTCTGATTCTGATACGCCACAGGGCACTAGGCCAGCGTATAATCCCTCTTTTGGGACATAATAACCTGTATCGACAAAATATGATTTCGGGCAATGAGTGTCTGAACTCATGCCTTCTTCGGGTAACCACCTAACTCTCTTTAGGCCCATTTTTATACTTTTCTAAACATGATCTTTATGAATTCAAAATTTGAAAATCTGGATGCATGAAATCTGTATTTTGTTCTGAATTTATCATTATTTGATTTGGTATCGTCATACCATAACTTTCAAGTCATATCTCTAAGCCAGAATTATCATGCGCAATTCTGTCATTCAAAAAAATGTCTAGACCACCAAAACATTCAATCGGTACAAGAAGATTCCTCTTTCAAACCATATGTGAAACCATGCAAGGATTCTCTCTTTTCAACTCTAAATCATGTGGTGGTCTCTTGCTTTATTGTAACTCATGCAATTCTTTTAATAGACATATTCATCATTTATCAATAAGTAAAATACTCTCTCTTTAATTCACAATCAATCTCAAATAACATTTAGCCATAGCCAAGAAACATTTACATAATCCTTCAAAAAGTGAAATTTATCAATTTGTAACATGTGAAAATCAAAAGGGTTATAACTAGAGAGGGAGTACAAATATTCAAGCTCTCAATTCATCTTTCAAAATTGCAACACATACATGTATATATACGAACAAAATCAATTTAAGGGGAGGCCTCAAGACCAAAACAGTACATCATTGAAAAGGATTTATAATGCATATTCTTCAAATTGATCTCAAAACCCTTCATGAATATATGATTTCTAAACCTTAAAAACTTAATAAAATAATTTCACCATGCCCATGTATTTTAGGAAAATCTCACATACCTTATATTGATTAGATTGAAGATTTGAAACCTAATCTTAAAACCTTTCTTGAGAATCTTGAATTCTTGATCTTTGGGGAGGAGCTAGGGTTATGTTTTGAGAGGATTTGAGATGTTTAATTGATGAAATAGGAGAAAAATATTGCACCTTGAGGGTTATCAGGCGTGGGCTGGGAGTTATAAGGTAAGAAAAGACTAAAAGGCCCTTAAAAATGCGGAACCAACAGTTGAAAACTAGGGGTAAAGTGGAGCGTGCGTCGCACGCTAATCGTGCAACCTCACTGCCTCTCTCACGAAAATGGCTATAACTTCTCGCTCGGGTATAGGATTAAGGCAAAATTGGTATCACTGGAAAGTTGACTAAATTATCTATAATTTGATGGGTCTTGAGCTGAATAATTCCACGTATATCACAAGTTATACAGGTTCAAAGCAGACCCTTGTAGAATTGAATACCAAACTTTAGACGAATCAAAGATTCTTAGCTCAACTTTGCTCTAGGTGGTTTCTATGAGCAATCTTCACCTCATAATAACTTAACACACTAGGATAAAGATCATGACACATGAATTTAAATATGAGTCATGGGATTTAAGTTTACACATATAGGAACGACGGTCCAATTTCTGGCTCGAAAATGCAAGGCATTACAAAAACATTAGACAAAATCAAGCCAATTGATTGTACGCCGGAGATGTTAGGTATTGTAACTCTAGAGGATAGCATGGGGTGGAAATAGTTCTTCAAGAAGGTATTGTAGATCACAGTGATCCTTAAGTCCTTGTAAGTGCCTCCAAGTTTATCTACTAGCCCGATTTTGTTTCTCAATTCTAACCCCTTGCCTATTTGTAACTAAGACATTGCGAGAAGAAAATCTCTGTTAGTCCGAAGATTCAATACCTAAAAAATAATTCAGCATGCCGAGGTCTTTAGTCTGAAAATGTTGAAAGAGGTGTTGCTTCAAACTAATGATACCTTTGAAAGTGAAAGAGTTGGTTTGGTTTCTTTGTGGGGTCAAATCCATGTGGAAGAAATCGGATATGTCAAATTACTTTGTTAGGAAGTAAATTTGGAGAGTAAGCAAAAATTTGTGGAGGACAAATTATGTATTTATTTTCCTTTTCTTAATTTTGTGCTTAGATGCCAAGTTCTGTTACTTGGTGCCCACGCTTCCTAACATTGAAAAACCATCCCAAAAATTCATAGTTAAATACATTGTAACAGTGGAGAGTTGAGATAGCAATTCTCTTAGGTGTATTTTGGATCTCTCTCCTTTCTTTGTTAATAATATAAATGCAGTTGTTCTCCCATGGATGTAGGATCATTTGGATCCAAACCACGTTAAATTTTGTGTCTTTCTCTTGTTCTTTATTTCACTTTTCTGCTGACAGAAAGTCCAACCAATTTCCTCCAAATATAACATGCCTTATAGAACCAAATATGACGCAAGAGTTGACATTTTCTAATGACAAAATACCACTTTATTTATAATGAATTGTTTCTTTTATGGCCCATATTTTGACTTGACACAGTAAGTAGTTTCTCAATTTTTGACGTTAATCAATGCTTTCATCCAGAATATACAGGTAACGAATGAAATAAAATAGACGTACAATTCCTTCGTGGCAGTTTCACATGAATTGCTAGTGACTTTACTTTTCTTCTTTTCCCTTCCTATATGTTTGTCTTTTTCAATTAAGTAATATTTGTCTTTGTCTATTCTTTTCTTTTTCTTTGCAAAAATAGGGAAAGTTCTTGCTCCACTTATTTCTCAAGAATAATTGCAGAAGCAGGGCTTATTATATCACTTATATAACTGCTGGCGACATTCCTTTTGTTCTTTTCCTTCCTACACATTTGCTTTTGTCAATTAAATAGTTGGAATAAGAAAGGTTGTCCAAAGTAGTTATATTAAAATAAAGGAATCATTCTTCTCCTATCTGCACAAGAATGAAGAGGCTCCACAACAATAATATAAAATGGATTAATGATTGTCCTTAAGTAGTGCCTTAAACAAAGAAGAAGTAGTCAGTTTAGCTTCACTTGATAATCTTTGAAGGTTTAGCATTCTGATCAGAAACACATTTTTTTTCTTTACCTTAAGAATTATTCAATGGATATACTTTTTAATGCTGTAGGTGGCATTATTGTTGAGGTGGGAAAGTTTGTATCGAAATGCATCTATCCTAAGATTGAAAATATCGTCCGTTTCTCATCAAAAATTGAAAATCTAAGGAAGGAAATGGAGGAGCTAACTAAGTTTAGCGATGAGATAAAAGAGAAGGTGGAAGGAGCTGAGGGAGAAGGCTATAAGCCAAAACCAAATGTTATCAAGTGGATCGAAGATGTTCACAAGCTGGAGAAAGAATGGGAGTCTATGCAAGAAAGCATTGCAGCAGCTAAGACGCTTTCATATAAATGCTGTCCAAAATGCAGCCTTCGCTCGGAAGTCTCCACTCAATCAGAGAATATCCGAGATCAACAATGCAGGCTTATAGAGGTCGGAAAAAACTTTGGAACCAATTTGGTGGTAGAAAATTACCGGATGAAAAAAGTTGAGCACATCCCGGGACCATCAATAGAAGGCCAGTCAGCTGCAACAAGGAATCTCAATGAACTCCTACGACTATTGGAAGATGATAAGGTATTAATTGTTGAAATTAAATCAAGATTAGTGTATTCTTGTCATTTTAAAAAAGGAAGGTGCATTGTTTGTTTATTTTTTAAGAATTAAAGTTTGTGTATTGATTTTTAATGGCGAAAAAAATCAAATCTCTTTTTGTAAATATCAATTATATCCCAAAATTGTACAATACCTCATATGAACCCCACAGTTTCCTTCACAACTTTTTATAAATGTTTTTTTGTAGGTTCTAAAACACAATACTCATTTCTATTCCTTTTTATAAGTGGTGAAATACTTTATTCAAATAAAATGTACACTGACAAGTAGAATTAAAAATTCTCTTTATACATTTGGTTATAGTAAATTATTTAGTAGGGTAATAAAAAATAATAAAATATATTACTCCCTTCATTTAAAAAGGAATGATCTATTTTAGCTTGATATGGAGAATAAAAAACAAAGAAAACTTTTGTATCTTGTAGTCATAAATTAAAGTTATATCAAATGGACCAGAATGTCTTTTATTTTGTGGTTCTAAACATGACACATGAAAAAGTAAAATTAAAATATTGTTAAAGAAATAAAAGTTCATTCTTTTTTAAGCAAATTAAAACGAAAAATAGGTCTTTATTTTTAAATTGAGAGAGACACAAACATCAATAAGACATTTATCAATCCTTTTAAAAACAAAAACAAAAAAAAAAAATGAAAGGTGGGCAAATTAGCCCATTTATTAGAAAAGAAAAGTTAAAATCTGTACAAATCAAAATAGGGCCAAACGGCCCATTTCAAAAAAGAAGCCATTTATCTATGCATATAGTTCACATCATTCTAAAATAATTTCAAGTTGAACTTTTTCATAATATCTAAATAATTTTAAAATATAATATGTTAAATCTTAAAAAGTAATTTAAGTCGTGAGTTTTCTTCATACTTTATTATGATATAGAAGAATTTGTCACAATCTTTTTCTTAAATGTAAATTTAAATAATATACTTGATTCAAACGAGAAAAATAATTTAAATTTAAAGAGAAATTATATTTTAAGTTTGTTTCATTTAAATATTTTTTTAAATTATGGTGTTCAAACGAGCTTTCTTTTTTCTTAACTTAATCCACGGAATAAACAAGTTAATTTTGAGTATAACATTCATTATTATATTTTATTATTTTTGCCTAAAATTATTGATAATTAATTTATGTTTAAGGTAACATTTACAAATATAACCAAGGGTATAACATTTTTTTCATAATTTTTCTAATATTTTCGGATAATTTTTTATGTGGACCCCACCACAACTCTATTTTAAATAAAAAAATGGATAACTCTTCTGTCTCATTTTATGTATCACCATTTTCTTTTTGGTTGGTCCCAAAGAGATTGTCACCTTTTCTTATTTGGTAACCATTTAAAGAGACAATTGCATTTTTATCCTTATTGGTCCCACTTAATTAAAGATAATAGTATATATATTTTTAATAAAGGATAATTTGGTAAACATCACCAATTCTTTTCTTATTTCTTAATCTCCATGCCTGATCAAAATATGCCACATAAAATGAAACAGAGTAAGTATAATAGTTATTTCATTCGGATCTTTTCAATGTCGCTAATGACGTAATCTTTCACACAGATCGCGCACACCTCAACTATAACTCTATTTTAATATGTAGTAAAAAAAATATTAAATGCATTATATCAGAATGTCTATTTTAATATATCCTATGTCTGAATTCAAATAATATATTTTTTTAATCAATTCTAAAAAGAATTGACATTTTTTATTTGATTAGTATTTTATAAGATTATCAATATTTTACTCATGTTGAATTTGATTCATTTGTCAAAAAGTCCACAAATGTATACTCTTCTATTTAAAGTTTATTAATTTTAAAGATAATTTAAGACATTGCGAAGTTTTTCATGTATCTTAAATTTGATGTTTAATCAAAATGATATAAATTGAAATAAGGGAGACGTAGTTTATTTATAGGAGGATGAGTAAATACACAAAGATAAAAAAGTGAAATTAATTGTGGCAACACATTCATAAAGTAACTATTACTATATTATAGTAAAATAATAAAAAATACTCATAAATATTGAATAGGTGTTTATCTATCAAACACAATAAGAGATTCCTTCATAATTCCAAAACTTCACATGATACATATCATTACAAAGATTTACAATACATATAATTTATGAAAATATAATTATTTACTAATCACCTGTTAAAATTATTTTTAAAAACTAATTTAAAATGTAATATTAACTACCTCGTGTTAAATTATTACAATATATATCATGTTAACTTTTGTTGATTCTTTTGATTCTCTTTATTTGAGATTTCCTCATCGGGTAGACAAATCACTTTAAAAGAAATTTCTTACTTATTATATTAAATTGGTCTCCTATTTTTGATGTATGTAAGACAAGACATGAAGACAATCCTTTAACATTTTGATTCATTAAAATGTTCATCCAATAAGCCCATATTTTCGTTTGTTAAACACCTATAAAACGAATTTAAATGTATTTAAAATTAATTTATGTATGGATTAGTATCCTTTATTGCTTCGTATGATTTTATAAAAAATGTTAATAAATAGATATTACAATGTTAAAGCATTAGAATGTACGATATTTTAATTTTGATTATGAAAACTTAAATAGGTTATAGGCTATTATTTGATTTTATAAAAATAAGAAGTTATATTTTTATTACATAGTGTGATGTCTACTTACATTTCCATCATGTTTATTCAAAAATACTAATAATTATTTTTTTAAAAAAATTAATTAAATAACTATAAATATATTTAAAATTATAATATTGAGCCCACAAACGGGTCCGTCATATCTAGTATTATTTATATATATTATTATATAGAAGAGTGAATTGGAGGACGACCAAGGGTATATTTATCATTTCATATTTAAATGGTATAATCATTACTCAATAGTCTTATCAATAAAGAACTTTATTAGCCACTTTTTTTCAAGGTTATTTGTATATATTTTCTAAGTGGATCCTTTAAGTGGCTAACAATGTTTTTACTTACTGTAGACATCAAATTTTATCCCTCTCGAAATTCATTTTATTCATTTTTCTCTTACGTTATGATACACCCTCACTCACGTGATTATTTCTCACAAAAATATCATAAAAAAAAAATAACAAATGTCTAACCAACCTAATCCTCAAGATTCTCTTAATAACAAATTAACAATGAACAACACATCACCGATCCCATACCCCTACCCACGTGACCCAACCAACAACCCTACCCCATTTTTTTTCACGTGTTTTTTAACAATACCATATTTCCTATTTTTCGATTGAGATAGACACATAAACAAAGGGGCCCCCACAGATTTTCTCCATCATCATTATCAATGTGCCCTCACAGCAAAGAGGATTATTCACACATAGAAGGAGTCCCCATTCTCCATGAACAACAAAATCTACAAAATCATAACTCACCCTCACTGAATGGACACACAAAAAAAACCACACACACGGAGAGAGAGTAACGAAGAGAGAGTAGCGCAGAGAGAGAAGATCGAGCAGGAGAAGGTGAGTTCGAGTTTTTTTTTCGGCGAACTCATCGCCGGTATACTGTTTTTGGTCGTTTTTCGATTCTACAAGCTAAAAATTGCACACACATACAAAAATTGAAGAGAAGGAATAAATAGTGAGAAAAAATGGATAAAAATGGACTGAAAACAGTCTACGGGTTAATTGGAACAGTATCCCGGTGAAAATCCGGTCGTTCTTCAAGAATATCCAGTGAAATTTTCTCCGAAATCGGTGTCATCGGTGCCCAGTTCTTCTGTTTGATGGTTCCAGTCTGAAATTCCCATATTTTCTCTATTTACCCATGGTTTTAGCTGAATCCGGCCAGCATCGAAGCTTTCCGGCGATGATCTCGCCGGAATCCGTTTCCACACGATGGATTAGCCACTATCGACCATGAAAATCATTCCTCTCACCCCTGAAAATTTGAACCAACAATTGAAATCAGTTGAAATAGACATTTTTTTTATTTCATTGAGATTCGAGTTGACTCCGGTGGGATTTCGACATGGTTTTTCTCGGTTCTTCATAATTTCTGTCTTGATTAGTTTAATAGATCTTCTTCAATCTGTTTGTGGTTGATTCTAGGTTCAAATCAATTCGGATCCTTACTTCTCAATATCGGGTTTGGAGTTTTATTTGCTGTCGAGGTTTGGTTTAAGAGTTCGAACGCGATTCTCTTTCTGTTATATTGAAATCTTCAAATTAAGGTCAAAATTCTCAAACTCTATCTCTTTTCATTTTATATGTGATGATATCGTTGATTTGTGTAATTCATGTTTGAGTTTGGTGATTAATTTTTGATAGTATGTTTGAGTTTTCTTTAATTGTCGTAGTTTGTTTGGTTGATTTAATTGAGACTTGCTTAATCATATGATTGAGAATGAATCAGGACGGAGATTGAAAATTGGTAAAAGTGAATATTATGGTATTTTGATTCATTATTGATATTGAACGTAATATGTTGTCGAGCGGGCAGACCAACATTAGGACGGGTAGGCAAGTTTAGAATTGGTGGATTATTTGAATCTTTGAAATATTTGTTGAATGTCTTGTTTACCGCATTTTAAAAGTATATTCATTTGGCCGGGGAATGCTCTGAGGTATTTGTATTTATTCACCGGGGAATGCCCCGACGTACTATGTTGGTGGAAAATGATCGTGATGAAGAACCGAGGCAGCGGGTAAAGCAACGGAGTTTAGCCTAGGACTAGTTTAGAATAGGATTTATTTATTTTTTGCATTTTTCTATTCCAGTTTGTAATAATTGGACTGGACATTATAATTTTGAATTTTTTTTGTTTTGTTGGTTTGATTGATTGTTTTATGTGTTTAATGTGGTTTATACATTCGTAGTGTCAAAATTAGCCGATACTCTCCACCAAGCGACCATGGTCGAACCACGGGATCGAGGGGTGCCTAACACCTTCCCCTCGGTCAACAGATTTCTTAGCCGGAATTTCTATTCGCAAACCAGTTTAAAGAGTCAAATGATTTTGAAAAGGATTTTCCAATGGTGACTTGGCACACCAGATTATGCCAAGTGGCAACTCTGATTTCAAATGTAAAAACAATCCTTTTTCGAAACAAATCGTTTTCTGTTGTCTCTTAATAATAAGAACCCTTTCGAACATAATCGTAAATCGATATCTTTTTGGAGTTGAAAAAAAGGGGTGTGACAGCTCTGACGACTCTATTGGGGAGTCATTTTAGAATTCGAACTTATTTTTTGGAGTTGTATCGGCTTAATTTGGAATTATGGGTGTATAAACGTTGTTTGTGTTGTTTTGTGTTATTGTTTTTTTTCATTGTTGAGTGTCTGCATGCTCTTTGTTTATAGTTTTTATCTATGTGTTACCGCTTTATATCTGGCATCATGTGCATAACCCGAGTCATTCTTTCTGCAACAAGTTCGTAGTGCACGCTGTGTACACGACCTCTAGTTGAGCCACCCTTATCTTAGGAGGGGGAGCCGTCGGCTGGTATGGAATGGATGAAAAGCTAAATGAGCCACTATCGACCATACGCTCCCTCGAACAGCCTTGTTAGTGAACCCCAGCGTAGGTCAACTTTTAGGCTATGCTTATCTGCATCATATTAAAGCCTAGCAGGACCCACTTGGTCCTTTGTAGGAAACTCACCTCTAAGGCATCCCTACGTGCTAAATGTTGCATCTTTGAGGGTAATGAGGTCATTTGACAGACTGATTTGGGCAAAAACATGTGTTAGAAGCAAAGTGTGTAAGCAAGAAATTGTTAAAAAAAAAAAGAAGAAAAAAGAGTGAAAAAAAAGTGATTTGGTAGTTTTTAGGATTCTTTATGGCTTTTGTTTTTCACAATTCAATTTTTTTTTTGTTTTAACTCTTTGCACTCATTTCCCAAATAATCAAAAGCGTTAAAAAAAATTCTTTTATTTATTTAGTAAGTATTCACAATTCAAAAACTTCAAAAATATATTTTTTTTCCCTTTCAATAGGAGCTTTGTACATTTTTATATAACGAAAATATCAAAAAAAAAATTTCTTTCATAGTTGTTGGTGTTAGTTTCTAATTAAAAACCCAAAAAAAATTTTATTCGTCTGTCTTTAGTTGTGTCTCTCAATTCAGGGTTTAGTTTGTCATTTAATCCTTAATTGTCCAATCTGGACGAACTACGCACCCCTGATTCTCCTCTCTCGGGAGTGAGATACGTAGGCAACCTATTGTTGGTTCGGGGATCTTATTTGAAAAATTCAAAAAGATTTTCTTCGCTCTTTATTAGAGTAGGTGTCATATACTTCTTTAAAAGAAAACTGCAAAAAGATATTCCTTTAATAGTTTCAAGTTTCATTTTCGTATGAAATTCAACATTGAAAACCCAAAAAGATTTCTCTCTGGTAATCATAGATGTCATTTTGTATAGGGATGTTAAAGCTAAAAAATTCAAAAAGGTTTTCGTCAATTCTTTTGAAAATTTGTTATTTTCTTTTCTTTTTAAAGTTTCAAGTAAAAGGAAAAAAAAGAAAAAAAAGTTTAATTGACCATTTTGGTAAGACTTCATGAACTACGTACAACTGATTCTCCTCTTTCGGGTAGGCGCCCTTTCAGGGTTTGGTGACCTTTTCAAAAAGAACAAAAAAAGTTTTTGAAAAAGTGTTGAATTCTAACACATTGGTTATCTCCTGTTCAGTTAGTTTAAGGTGGTTAGTTTGTGGCATTTTGGCTGGTCCTCTATATTGCATCAAGTAACAGAGAAAGTTATGGCCAACAAGGATACCGAGTTTGTTGTCACTAATCAGATAGGGAGTTTGGGAAATGAGAATTTAGGAGCTAATGAAGAGATTCGGAAATTAAGGCAGCAAATGATAGAAATGCATCGAGTTTGGGCTAATGGGTTGCCACCTCCTCCATCTCCCGCTGATAATCTGAAATATTTTTCTAGTTTGCCTCCAGTGTCACATGCACAATTTCCTATTTTGGTCGACACGCCACAACATGCATCAGGACCTACTTCGGGGCAACAGTATCCAAACACTTCCAATATTCATCTCCTCACTCCTCAATACAAAATTACCACATGCTCGGCTCCGCCTGCTGTTCATGCTTTTGTAGTAGTCCTACTCCCATCTAAATCTCCTGCTTTTAATGTCAATCCAACGGTTGTGATTCCTCACTCTACAAGCGACCCTGTATTGAATATTTTTAGTGATCTGCATTATGCTCTCGAGCCCACATTTAAGTCGACTGGTCCTTACGACTGCCCTCAACTGCCTGAATTTCCTCCTAATACTAAGAAGCCTATTATGACAGAAGAACAAGAGGAAATGGCCATAAAATTGAGAAGTTTGGAACTGACTATGAAAAACTTGTGAGGACTTGGGGGGTATAAAAGTGTCTCATATAAAGATCTGTGCATGTTTCCTGGTGTACATCCTCCTCTTGGTTTTAAAATGCTGAAGTTTGAGAAGTATGATGGACATAGTGATCCTGTAGCACATTTGAGATGCTATTGCAACCAGTTAAGGAGCGCTGGAGGGAAGGAAGAATTACTCATGGCATATTTTGGTGAGAGTCTTTTAGGTCTAGCTTCAGAATAGTTTGTTGACCAAGACATCGACAAGTGGAACAACTGGGATGACCTTGCTAATGAATTCATGCAACAATTTCAATACAATATGTAGTTGATTCCTGATAAGAAATCCCTGACTAATATGAAGAAAAAGAGTACTGAAACTTTCAGAGAGTATGCGATTAGATGGCGTGAACAAGCTGCTAGGGTGAAACCACAAATGAAAAAAAGTAAGATAGCGGAGGCATTTATTCAAACGCAGGATGAAACATATTATCAACACTTGTTACCTGCATTAGACAAACCATTTTTGAGGTCCTCAAAATAGGGGAGATGATAGAGGATGAAATTAAGATCGGTCGCATTGTGAGTTTTGCAATATTGAAAGCAACTACTCAAGCAATTTAAATAGGTTCGGGAAGTGTTGGAGGAAAGAAGAATGAGGAAGATGCATCTTCCATTATAGTTGGACAATAGGCACGAGCAAGAGGACCATACCATCGTTACCCACGGGCTCAAGCCCAAAAGTTTATGCCCAAGTTTCACAGGATCTTTCCCAAAATCCATTATATTCCATTCTCCCATCTCCATATCAAGTGTATAATGCGCAACCATATGTTCAACCCCCATCTTACCCACGCTGGCACGCACCAACTCTGCCGAGTTATCCTCTAACTCCACATATATACCGAAGCGCTTCAAGGCCTGGTTTTCAATTTAAGCCAAATAATGAAATGAGACAGAAGTCGACGGATAGCTTCACACCAATTGGAGAGTCGTATGTAAGTTTATTCCAGAGATTAGTAGAGTAGGGCATGATCACTCCTCTTCTTGGGTATACTCCTGACCTACACTCAAGAAGTTTTGATCCTAATTTACGATGTGCATATCATTCTGATGTTTAGGGTCACAGTATTGAAGATTGTCGTGATTTGAAAAGAAAAATTGAAAAATGATTCAAGATAAATCAATCATGGTGCAGAACATTGATAGCGAGGAAAGCTCTAGTCATGCTGATATGCAAATCAGTGGCTAAGATGTCAGGCTGAGCAATTGAGAAGTCACCCCTCTCCCCTACTAGGAAGAGATCTGGTAGCTTGTTTTGTTTTATTTTCTATTGTCCGAATTATTTCAGGGTTGTAGTTCGGGATTTATCTTATTTTATCCTTTTGCTGTTTATGTTCAAACCCTTCTATTTTTTGTTTCAACTAAATGAAGTGTCCCATTTTTCTTTGTGTTTTAAATATGTTTTGTTTGTTTATTTTCTTTACATAGTACATTTTATGTTGACTCTGGTGATATGACATGTTAGTGAAATTTTCAGCCAGATCTTAAAATTCAGTCTAAGCATGAACATTAAATCAAAGGGTTAAAGTTAGAAAAGAGAGCATATGAGAAAATAGATAGAGTGCTAAGATATTTGGTGAAAAGTTAAGACAATTATTTTGAGAATCACAAGAACAACTTGGTCATCGATCGAAAGGCAGGTCCTAATTAGGTCAAATAGAGGACGTGTGATCTCTATATCAAGAGAAATAGGAAGAAAATTAGCTCCACGAAGTCATGAGTCCTTCAGCATGAGGAATGTACAACAAAGTGGAGTTGTATGTTGGGAAAGTGTAGAAAAAGAGGTGGCACATATGCCCGGGGCAAGTTCGTGTTGTAAAGCATTTCATTAGTGATCTTGATTGTGCACTTTCGCATTGCATGCTATGTACTAGCATTTTCAAGAATTGATATGACGAAGGCATTTCATTCTGCTATCCAAACATTGTGTCATCATTTGTTTACCCTATTTGGGCCTTAGTGTTATTTTCTTTCATACCCCTCTTTTGAAATCAAGATAGAGTCAACAAAATTCAAAAAAAAAATGTGTCGAAAAAAGAAAGAAAAATGAGTGTCAAGAAAAATTATGTCAGAAAAGTCCCAAAGAGAAAAAGTTTCAAAAAAAAAAATAGAATCAAGTGAAAGGACAAGCGGTCAGAACTACGCGTGACCTGATTCTCCTCTTTCGGGGGTAAGATACGTAGGCTGCCCTACCCGGGGCTTGGTCCAACCAAATAAATAATTTAGAATTGCCCAGTAAAAAAATCGGGGCATGAGTTAATCCTCATTTTTTGAGTTGATTCCAAAGTCAAAAAAAACTGGGGCATGAGTTATTCCTCATTGCTTGAGTCGATTCCAAAAGTTGTAAGTCCTACCCCACTTTAAGTGTCATTTGGGCCCCAAAATTCAAGTTACAATCAAAGAAAGACCTTCAGATCAATCTGTGAAAATGTTAAGGCTAAGCATACAATGAATGTAATGACGCATTTTGGGAACTACTTGTCTTCCTTAGTGGAATCAGGAGAGAAATAAAAATGAGAGAGTCTTATTGGTGAAAACCCTCACGGGCACCATAAAGAGATGGTGAGTTGAGAGAAAAATGAGAGAGGTTTGTTGGCGAAAATCCTTCAATGTGCCGCTAGCCGAATGAGCTCTCCGAATGCAATGGGTCCAAGCAAGTAACTCAATTTTAGGGTCATTAACTCAAGAACAATTGGTAAAAACTTTGAATGGAAAGATCAAGTAACTTATTCCAAAATACATAGCATAATCATTAGAGTTGACTGTCATTTTTAGATAAATTGTTGTTTCATTGTTTCAAATAGGGACATTCATTTTCTTTTCTTTCTTCTCTTTATTTTTGTTTTATCTTTCTTGAGTCAGTTATCCAAAAAATAAAAAAAATTATTGTCATTTTTTTCTCGTCTTTGAGTCAAGTCCATATCAAAACAAGTGAGAAAAGACTTCAAAACTGACTACCAGCTTCTTTAATTGTGTAAAGCAAGACAAAAGGCCGACACATGAAAGAGACATGATTGTGAGCAGAAATAAGGCATGCAGAAAGTTTTGTCAACCGAGAAGTCTGGGAACTCATGGAAATACCAAGGTTCAAAGGGTTTATCTGAGAAGCATGACAAAACAGAGATACTGTATCTGTTTCAGAATCGCTCTTAAATAATCTGAGTTGGGTCCAATGATGCAGCAGGTCAATGACACATGCTAATGGTTGAAAGCAAGATTTAATGTGATAGGGGCAAGAGCGATTTTCAGGAAAGCCAAAGCTACAAACCAGCTACCATGTTTTTAAACTAACAAGTTTTCTTTGTATGAAACAGTAACACATGTTACATTCAGATCAAGGATTTCAGAGCCTAAACATCAAAGGCCATAATTTCTCATTTCTATAAATACAAGAGGCAATGTTGTTGCACTAGTTTGGTAGTCAAAACCATGGTAAAACTCATAATTCAAGATCTCTAGGAGGCACACTTCCTTCTCAAGGAGACGTATTTCCTTAAAAATTTTAAGCGATATTGGTAAGGAGATGCATTTCCTTGTTTGGTAATTCAAGCGGTATTTGTAAGGAGACACACTTCCTTGTTTGGTAATTCAATCGGTATTTGTCAGGAGACAAACTTTCTTGTTTGGTAATTCAAGCAACATTTGTAAG
>NC_061111.1:253676827-253678418 GCF_002878395.1 Capsicum annuum
TTGGACCTTAATTTGGAGATTTCAATATAACAGAAAGAGAATCGCGTCCGAACTCTTGAACCGAACCTCGACAGCAAACAAAACTCCAAACCTGATATTGATAAGTAAGGATCCGAATTGATTTGAACCTAGAATCAACCACATACAGATTGAACAAGAACTATTAAATCAATCGAGATAGAAATCATGAAGAACCGAGAAAAGCCATGTCAAAATCCCACCGGAGTCAACTCGAATCTCAACGAAATTAAACAAAATGTCTACTTCAACTTATTTCAGTTGTTGGTTTGAATTTTCAGGGGTGAGAGGGACGATTTTCGTGGTCAATAGTGTCTAATCCGTCGTGTGGCAACGGATTTCGGTGAGATCATCGCCGGAAAGCTTCGATGCTGTCCGGATTCAGCAAAAACCATGGGTAAACAGAGAAAATATGGGGATTTCAGACTGGAACCGTCGAACAGAAGAAATGGGCACCGATGAAATGGATTCCGGAGAAAATTTTGCTGGAGATTCTTAAAGAACGATCGGATTTTCACCGAGATACTGTTCTGATTAACCCATAGACTGTTTTAAGTTCATTTTTATCCATTTTTTCTCACTATTTATGCCTTCTCAATCTCCTTCTCTCTAATTTCTGTATGTGTGTAAAATTTTTATCTTGTAGAATCAGAAAATGACCAAAAATAGTATACCGGCGATGAGTTCGCCAAAAAAAAACTCAAACCCACCTTCTCCTGCTCGATCTTCTCTCTCTGTGCTACTCTCTCTTTGTTACTCTCTCTCTCTCCATGTGTATGGTTTTTTTTATGTGTCCATTCAGTGAAGGTGAGTGAGGATTTTGTAGACGTTGTTGTTCATGGAGAATGGGGACATGTGTGAATAATCCTCTTTGCTGTGAGGGCATATGGATGATGATGATGGAGAAAATCTGTGGGCCCCACTTTCTTTATCTGTCTATCTCAATCGAAAAATAGGAAATGTGGTATTGATAAAAAACACGTGAAAAAAATAGGGTAGGGTTGGTGGTTGGGTTACGTCGGTAGGGGTATGGGGTAGGTGATGTATTGTATACTTTTAATAGGGTGGATTGTTAATTTGTTATTAAGAGAATCTTGAGGATTAGGTTGGTTAGACATTTGTTATTTTTTTTTTTTTGTATTTTTGTGAGAAATAATCACATGGGTGAGGGTGTATGATAATGTGAGGGAAAAATGAATAAAATGGGTTTCGAGAGGGACAAAATTAGGTGTCTACATCATGCCCCTTCTTGGGTGTAAACATAAAGTGTTTTCAGACAAAAAAATAGACAACGAGACCAAATTTTGACCGGACTATTATTCAAAGAAAGAAATAGAAGGAAGAAGGACAACCGAGTCTTGACATAGGACATCCTACCTACCCAAGTTATGAGAGAGTCAAATCACAGGTATCTTAAAGGATTGGAAGAAGATGGACAATACTAAGTTGGAAAGTCGAGTGAGGTCCCGTCGAGATTCCGGTCCGTGGCTCTGTCATTACATCAAAATGAAAATTACCAGTTCAAAAAAAACATAAATGAAATTACAAAATCCTATCTATGTAGCTTCTTTTG
>NC_061111.1:253681418-253689420 GCF_002878395.1 Capsicum annuum
ACGCGATTCTCTTTCTGTTATATTGAAATCTCCAAATTAAGGTCCAAATTCTCAAACTCTATCTCTTTTCATTTTATATGTGATGATATCGTTGATTTGTGTTATTCATGTTTGAGTTTGGTGATTAATTTTTGATATTGTGTTTGAGTTTTATTTAATTGTCGTAGTTTGCTTGGTTGATTTAATTGAGACTTGCTTAATCATGTGATTGAGAATGGGGATTGAAAATTGGTAAAAAGTGAATATTATGGTGTTTTAGTTCATTGTTGATGTTGAACATAATATGTCGTCGAGCGGGCAGACCAACATTAGGACGGGTAGGCAAATTTAGAATTGGTGGATTATTGGAATGTTTGAAATATTTGTTGAATGTCTTGTTTACCACATTTGAAAAGTGTATTTATTTGGCCGGAGAATGCTCTGAGGTATTTGTATTTATTCACCGGGGAATGTCCCCACGTACTATGTTGGTGAAAAATGATCGTGATGAAGAACCGAGGCAGCGGGTAAAGCAGCAGAGTTTAGCCTATGACTAGTTTAGAATAGAATTTATATTTTTTTTTTTTGTATTTTTCTATTCCAGTTTGTAATAATTGGACTGGACATTATGATTTTGAATTTGTTTTGTTTTGTTGGTTTGATTGATTGTGTTGTGTGTTTAATGTGGTTTATACATTCGTAGTGTCAAAATTAGCCGATACTCTCTATCAAGCGACCGTGGTCGAACCACGGGATCGAGGGGTGCCTAACACCTTCCCCTTGGTCAACAGAATTCCTTAGCCGGAATCTCTATTCGCAAACCAGTTTAAAGAGTCAAATGGTTTTGAAAAGGATTTTTCAATGGTGACTTGGTACACCAGATTATGCCAAGTGGCGACTCTGATTTCAAATGTAAAAACAATCCTTTTTCGAAACAAATCGTTTTCTGTTGTCTCTTAATAATAAGAACCCTTTCGAACATAATCGTAAATCGATATCTTTTTGGAGTTGAAAAAAAGGGGTGTGACACTTACAAGTTCCAACTTATTTAACCACATTATTTACGAAGTAATACTTTAAATAAATATAAATTTATAATCTAAATCTCCTTTCACGAAATATTAGACTATTTGTATAGAACTAAAATTATTTTTTATCTTTATGTGGTAAATGTTGATTTTTTTTCTTCATATGTTTATTTTGTTATATTTTAAACCTTCTAAGTGAAAATTCTAACAACGTCAAAATTTTCAATACTCTAATTTTTTAATATTTTAGCTTTTGTCCAAAAAATACTATCACGTATGGACTTGGTGGGTTAAAATTTAAAGTTATTAACCTATTTAAAGATTTTTTTTTCATTATCAAATAATTTTACAAAAAATATCACTAAATTAGTTTATAAATATTTTACTAGAAATGATAAAGAACTATAAACATAATATTCATATAAGGCTTCGAATGGACATATTTTGTATTCACTTATGAATTGTAGGTGTAATCACAGTTAATGTGCATTCAACTTGAAAAAATAGATATTTAAAAGATAAATTAACCCAAAGAGAGAAAAAAAAGAATGAAGAGAGTGTGATATAACATATAAATTAACCTGCATGTGAAATAACTTTAAACTAACATTAAGTGACATATATTTTTTTAATCCCATTAATATAAATTTTAACTCCACCAATATTATATTAATTTGATTTGTGCTCTATTTTTTATCGATAATTTTCAACCATCAATAATGTATCTTTAGTATTTTATATTATTTTATTATGAAAATGAATATTTGATATATTTATATGGATAAGAATAATCTCTTATCTCCTTAATATAAACATATTATTTACTTTTATTTATATAATATATAGGTAAAATATCATATTTTAAGAAAATATTGCACGTCAGATTTTGTAAAAAATGTTAATATACTGAAACTTATAATTTCAATTAATCCTCTTAGTTTTCAAATAAAATTGAAAAATTATTTGAAAACTAAAAATATTAAAATTAGTTACTTAATTTAAGAAAATGTGTTTGACCTGATGTTAAAATAAACATTGAAGCATATTATATTTTAATTTTAATTAGAAAAAATTTAAAAAGTTGTAATCTAGCTAACATTTGATTTTATAAAAATAAAAAATATATTTTTTAAAATGTTATTTCTATTATCATTTTCTATCATATTTTTTTAAAATATTAATTTAATTTTTTTGATAAAATAACTAAATACTGATAAATACATTTAAAACTGTAATATTGAGCCTTCATTTTCTATTATTATTATAATTAGATTAATGAAATTTGTATAAGAATATTTTAAATTGTTAACATGACACCCATAAAATTTCGAGAGTCAATCAAATATTTCATATTTTTAAATTTTTTTAAGTTGTTAATTGTTGTGATTAATATATTTTTTGCGTATTTTTTTTGAAATATATAACAAATTAATTTTTTTTAGATATTTTAAATTGTTAACTATTGTAATTTATAATTTTTTAGGAAAAATGCTCAAATATGCTATCGAACTATCAGAAATGACTCATTTATGCTAGTACGGGCCCAAAATATATTATTTTTTAGTTTTAATTTATATGACATAAATAAAATTTAGATAATCAATAGTCAATTATATTTTAAAAATACTTTAATTTTTTAATTATTAAGATTTATAATACTTTTTTTCTATTCAATTTAAATGATACTGATATAATTTTTGTAGTCAACAAAATATTTATATCTTTACAATTTTTTAAGTTGTTAATTATTGTGAATTATAGTATTTTTTAAAAGTATATGATAAATTATTTTTTTAGATGCTTCAAGATGTCAACTATTGTAATTTGTAATTCCTTTTATGTGATTTTCAAGTAATTAATTAGTAGTGATACATTAAAATATCGATTGAAACAGCTGAAAAAAATCTTCAAATAATAATAAGTGAAAATTTGAGGAGCTTAATAGTCATTTTAAAAACCATCCTTTTATTAAATATTATTATTATTATAATATTTAAATAACTTATAATAATTAAATATGAATGATTATAGTAAAATTACACTTGCAACAGCTGAAACAGTTAACACAACCTTATAAGCTGCTCAACATTCACGCTTCTTTTATATACAGTAATACAAGAAAAAATTCATAATTAGTTCAACTATTTTATCACAAGTCTCCACTATCTAAATGATCATAATTTTTTTATTTTGTCTTGTATTTTTAATATGTGGAGACAGAGAAATATGCCTTCAATAAAAACGATGTATCTTAGAATCTCTTCTAAAAATCCTTTAGAAATTTGAAAAGCCATGATTGAAATTTAGGATGAGGTGAAAATTTTGTGGAATTCTAAGAAGCTAATATAACCATTGAATACATTTGTCACACTAAATTGTCTAAAGGGAGCCTTGGAGTAACTGGTAAAGTAGTTGCCACGTGACGAGGAGGTCACGGATTCAAGTCTTGGAAATAGCCTCCAGCAGGAGTGCAAGGTGAGGATATACCCTTGTGGTGGGGCCCTTCCCCCGGACACCGCTAAACGTCAATCTATTCAATTTTAAGACAGTCGTTATGCATTGTTTTATAATAGAACACAATGCATATGCAAAGAATATAACAAACTTGTGATCGAGAGATTATAGTGATCAAAGCCTCCAATGTTCTTATTTCACTAATTTTCTAAATGGTTTTTTTGTGTGTCCATTGGTGCATCTTTTGCTGGGTAAAGTTATTTGGATTTTGAATCCTTTCAGGTATGCATCGTCGGTGTGTGGGGTACCGGAGGAGTTGGAAAAACTACATTGGTGAAGAATCTGAACAACGAGCTCTTAAAGAATCTCTTAAAGAATGTGCCAAGTTCCAAACTGTCTTTTGGCGTTGTTGTGATATGGGTTACAGTGCCCAAACCGCCAATAGACGTAAGAAAGATTCAAGAACAAATTGCCAGCAGATTAAACCTGAAGGTAGATAAAGAGGCAAGTGTAGAAAGCATTTCGAGCAAAATTGCGTTTTCTGGATGTTTGTAAGCAAATGAGGACAGATGTCGAAATGCAGGTTTACACATTGGACGAGGATGAATCTTGGCTACTGTTTGCCAAAAATGTGGGAGATATTGTCAATCTGGAGCAAATCCATCCATTGGTAAAGGAAATTGCAAGAGAGTGTGATGGTTTACCTTTAGCCATCACTGTTGTTGGATCATCCATGAGAGGGAAGACGAAGGTTGAGCTCTGGGAAGATGCTTTGAAATCACTTAGAATGTCGGAACCTCATAGCAAAGTTGTAGAAGATAAGGTTTACAGTGTCATCAAGTGGAGTTTTGATTCTTTAGAATCTCAGGATATTGAATTATCCTCAGAGCAAAGAAGGAAACATGTGAACAAAAAGAGAGGTGATATTCGAAGTTGTTTCTTATATTGTTCCTTATATCCGGCGGCTATTCCGACAGATGATCTCATACATTGCTGGTGGGCGGAGGGGATCCTCGGTGAACATGACACATATGAAGAAGCCTACAACAGGGGAATCACATTGATTGAGAGTCTAAAAGATGGAGATTTGTGTGAAGATGCACGACCTGGTGTGTGATGTTGCCATATGGATAGCTAGTACCTTTGGGAATGAACAGACTTCTGTTTTTCAAGCTGGAATTGGGTTGACTGAGATATCACATATTAAAATATCAGCTTCTGTCAAGAGAATATCTTTTGTAAGCAACGAAATTGAATGTCTATCAGATATTAAAATATCAACTTCTGTCAAATTACTTTTGCAAGAAAATTATCCCCTTGAGAAAATATCCCACAAATTCTTTTTGGCATTTCCAGCTCTAAGAGTTCTGAATCTGAGTCGCACTAGTATTAGAGAACTGCCTTCTTCCATCAATAATTTATGTCAACTATTGCTAATCTTACTACAATGTTGCTTTGAGTTGAAAGAGTTGCCACCTGTTGCTAATCTTCACAATTTGGAAGTGCTCGATTGTGAATATACAGAGTTACGTTGTCTGCCCCAAGGAATGGAAAATTTAACAAATCTGAGGCTATTAAATATGCCTGTTCCTGATTTGAAGAGCATCAGAAAGGGATTTTTCCTCAAATTTCCTAGCATTGAAATGTTAAATATGCCGCATAGCTGTCTTGGAGCGACCTCTTTTGATGAGATATCATCTCTACACAATCTGTCTTATCTTTTTATTACAGTGGATAGCTCATCATGTTTCAATAGAGATTACAGCTGGATGACTAGATTGAAAGGATTTCACATTCATATTGGGGAAACTTTAACTTATGTGCCATACAACAAGTCAATGAGGGTGATAAATGTCCACAAGTGTGCAATTTTCAGTAACGGAGAACTCTCAGGCATGTTGCAGTTTGCTTCAGATTTGTACTTGAAAGAATGCATCGGTCTCAGTAAGTTGATTGCATACGACACTTTTAATGGATTAAAATCACTAAACATACAGAGCTGCTCTTGTTCTTTCGGATAATTTGCCCTTTGCCAAATCTTAAATATCTCCACCTCAGTTACTTATATTATTTAAGTAGTGTTTCTGATTTCGGTCAATATTTGGGCTAAGATTTTCTAAATTACGCCGACTGAATATCTCTGATTGTGTAAGTTTAACATGTCTTTTCAACGATGGTGGAGTTTGTTCTGTACCCAAGCACTTGGAAGAGATTATAATTAACCAATGCCATCAGCTGGTAGATTTGTTTGTGCAATGCAGCTCAAGTGATCAGGCAACACTTGTCAACTCAGAAATTCCAAGAGTTCAGAAGTTAAAGTTGTACGACTTACCAGAACTAGTAATGTTGGTGGAGCCACAGAGTATGTGGGAACACTTGGAGGAACTCACGGTGATCGATTGTGACGGATTAAGGAAGTTGCCTCGCTCTTTGCAAACCTCCATAAACATCAAAATAATAAAAGGAGGATCAGAATGGTGGAGCCAACAGGAATGGGATGATGAAAACTTCAAGTCAAATTTAGAGCGTTGTTACAAAGAATGGTATTACTGATGACAGAAGGATCAAAGTTGACGTTGCTTCCGCTGCATCTCAGGTGATGTGCCATATAATCTCCTTATTGAAACTTTAACATAGTTTGTTAATACATATTACAAACATTCTTCATAATTACTTTGTTATAATTAAGTCATTTACCTCCCTGGAAAAACATATGCTTTTACAAAAATAATTTTAAACATTGTTAAATACACTAGCATGATTGGGTTATCAATCAAATGTTAGTAAGTGTATTAAGCTTCATTTTTTGTTGCTTCATTCAGGGGATTAAAAAGGCAAAGGAACTTCCTGCACCAGGACATAAAGTTTCGAGCTAAAAGTAATCGGTGCAGTTTGCTGTGATATATTTTCCTATCAGACGTCTCAAGTTTTTTCTGCTGATAATCGTTCCTTGTTTGTACTATCCTTGCTTCGTGGTTCCGATATTTTGGATTGCTTTGATTGTACACCGAGTAATTTCTTGTTTCATTTGTGTTGTATGATAATCTTGTTTATTTGTAATAAACTGGTATTCCTTCTGTGTTTAAACATTCTAAAGCATTCTTAAATTGTACATTAAAAATTTAGCACATTTTCTATGTCTATGTTCTCAAGATAGCATAGACAAACCATAAGAAAGTTTTCATATGACAAGTTGGTATAAATAAGTACACCATATTTTCCTATTCAATACAAAGATGAAAACCTAAAAATAGAGGTGGTCTTGCATGTAGTTGCATGTATAAAGAAATATGATAAGTGTGAAAAAGATTATAGTGTGTAGTAGTGAAAGAGAGAGTTGAGACAAAGAAAATATTCTAAGTCTTTAATCATATTCACTATACAAAGAGAGTAAATATATATCGAAGGTGGAGCTTTGTACTCTTCAATTAATTCGGAGTTGCTTGAGTTGTACATTATTGATGGGCTGTTGTATCCTGGACGACACAAGTCAAGAAATATACTATTCGATCGGTGTAGATTCCGCCGCAGTGGACTTGAATCTCCTTAAAGAGAGCGAGATATCCGCGCCTCAACCAAGAAGAAGATTATCTTAATGTAATACCTCGAAAAATCCAAACCAATATTAGAGCCATGTACCAAGCTCATGCATAGTACATCATGGTTATTTTATAGTTTTATGAGTAGGTTAGATGTATATTAAGGCTTCAAATAACTCCTCGCTATTAGACGAATCAAAACATTATTCACCCATCGAATTCTTGAGAAAGATATTGCCATAGTCAGATTCAAACGAGTGTATCTCTCATTAGACTTGGAATTTTTGAGCTCATGACATATCAAAATATAGATAATTGAATTAGATTTCCAACGATACCAATTTCACCTAAATACGATATCGGAGCAAAGAGTTATTCCTATTTTACTCCAGCATATCAGGCAGGAAACAGTGTGATGACATTCGTGGTAGCTTACCACATTTGTGATGCCCTACCATGAAGGTCGTCAGCCTTAGGCAGAAATCAGCTCCTAAGTGACGAAATTCATGGTAGCTTACCACATTTGTGACGCCATACCACGAAGGTCGTCAGCCTTAGGCAGAAACCAGCTCCTAAGTGACGACATTCGTGGTAGCTTACCACATTTGTGATGCTCTACCACGAAGGTCGTCAGCCTTAGGCAGAAACCAGCTCCTAAGTGACGATATTCGTGGTAGCTTATCACATTTGTGAAGCTCTATCACGAAGGTCGTCAGGCTTAGGTAGAATCCAGCTTCTGTGTGTCGACATTCGTGGTAGCTTACCACATTTGTGACGCCCTACCACGAAGGTCGTCAGACTTAAGTAGAAACCATTAATTCCAGCTTTTGTGTGATGACATTTTGGACGGCTTACCATATTTTTGACGCCTTGTCACAAATGTCGTCATCTATAATTTTCAGCAACTGGGTATTTATTTCATAAGGGTATTTTGGTATTTTCCCTTCACTTCCCACGACTTATAACCCTCAAAGAACGTATTATCTTCCATTCTCTTTAGTT
>NC_061111.1:253689520-253705743 GCF_002878395.1 Capsicum annuum
ATAAGCATGTACACGTTGATGATTGTTGTTCAAGTTTCAAGATGATAACTAAGGATGTTTTCAATGGAATATATGTGATTGTTGGTTGAAAAGCATGAACTTTGGGTGGGTTGAACTAATGCAAGTATGAAATCCACCTATGTCTTAAATAATGCATGTAAGGTGTTTGATAAAATGCGTAGGATGTTAGAAGTTCATATTTACATGATTTCATGATATCTAAATGACAAGTCCATGTTAGCGATACACTTCAATATGAATGCCCATGCTATTTATGTAATCTTATGGTGATGGCATGAAGTACGTATGATGATGGAAATATGAATTTTGTGTGCGAATTATATCCATGCTTTCCTTACCATGTTTGAGGTGTTGATTAAATACATGAAGTATACTATCCCCTATTTATGATATAGCGAATTGTGGACTCCAATATTGTGATCAAGTCATGTCATGTGTGTCAGTTTCCTTCTATCGAGTCTTGGGGGTATTTGTACCCAAAAAACATAGCTGTGTGCCTAGAGCCATGTCATGTTGTCACAATTCAAACTTACCTCGAGGTAACCATTTTACTTAAGCTAATCAGTTACATGTTCAAAATTCCAGTATAAAATTGGTATCAAGTATCAGTGCATAACTTATCATGCATTCATGAGTTTAGCTTATCAGTCATGCATGTTTAGTTGGGCTATATTCAGTTTAGAATTCAATTTAGTCCTGAATCATATTCCAGTTGAGCATGATCAGTGTATACGTCGTTTTATCTTTTCTCCCCTCTCAAGCAGTCATCATTCGAGGATGAATGTTTTCAAGGGGGAGATATTATAATACCCCAAAAAATCCAAACCAATATTAGAGCCATGTACCAAGCTCATGCATAGTACATCATGATTATTTTATAGTTTTATGAGTAGGTTAGATGTATATTAAGGCTTCAAATAACTCCCAGCTATCAGACGAATCAAAACATTCCTCACCGATTAAATTCTTGAGAAAGATATTACCATAGTCAGATTCAAACAACAATATATCTCATTATAATTGGAATTTTTGAGCTCACGACCTATCAAAATATAGATAATTGAATTAGCTTTCCAACGATACCAATTTCGCCTAAATCCGATATCGGAGCAAAGAGTTATTCCTATTTTACTCCAGCATGTCAGACTGGAAACAGCGTGACGACATTCGGTAGCTTACCACATTTGTGATGCTCTACCACGAAGGTTGTCAGCCTTAGGCAAAAACCAACTCCTAAGTGATGACATTCGTGGTAGCTTACCACATTTGTGATGCCCTACCACGAAGGCCGTTAGCCTTAGGCAGAAACCAGATCCTAAGTGACGACAGTCATGGTAGCTTACCACATTTGTGATGCCCTACCACGAAGGTCGTCAACCTTAGGCAGAAACCAGCTCCTAAGTGACGACATTCGTGGTAGATTACCACATTTGTGATGCCCTATCACAAAGGTCGTCAGCCTTAGGCAGAATCAAACTCCTGTATGACGACATTCGTGGTAGCTTACCACATTTGTGACGCCCTACCACGAAGGTCGTCAGACTTAGGCAGAAACCATCAATTCCAGCTTCTGTGTGACAATATTTTTGACGGCTTACCACATTTTTGATGCCTTGTCACAAATGTCGTTAGCTATTATTTTTAGCAACTTGAAATTTATTTCATAAGGGTATTTTGGTCTTTTTCCTTCACTTTCCACGACTTATAACCCTCAAGAAACGTATTATCTTCCATTCTCTTTAGTTAAAACATCTCAAAAAGCTCTCTCAATACACTTTCAACCACAAGATTAGGGTTTTCTTTCAAGATCATCTCCTCTGGAACAAGAACATTCTTTCCCAAAGGGGTTAAACCCTAGTCAAGAAAAATCAAGGGCAAGCCTAAGGATTTCTTCAGGAACCTTCAGAAACATTATATTTCTTTCAAGATCAAGCTTTAAGGTATGCGTAGTGTTCATCTATGGATTCAATTTGTTCATAGAATTCAAGAATCATTCTTTTAAATGTTATTTTGTAAACTTTTGTGGTGATATAAGCATGTACACATTGATGATTGTTCTTCAAGTTTCAAGATAATATCTAAGGATGTTTTTCATGGAATTATGTGATTGTTGGTTGAAAATCATGAACTTTGGGTGGGTTGAACTAATGCAAGTATGAAATCCACCTATGCCTTAAAGAATGCATGTAAAGTATTTGATAAAATGTGTAGGATGTTAGAAGTTCATATTTACATGATTTCATGATATCTAAATAACAAGTCCATGTTAGCGATACACTTCAATATGAATGCCCATGCTATTTATGTATTCTTATGGTGATGGCATGAAGTATATATGATGATGGAAATATGAATTTTGTGTGCGAATTTTATCCATGCTTTCCCTACCATGTTTGAGGTGTTGATTAAATACATGAAGTATACTATCCCCTATTTATGATATAGCGAATTGTGGACTCCAATCTTGTGATCAAGTTATGCCATGTGTGTCAGTTTCTTTCTATGGAGTCCTGGGGTTATTCATACCCGAAAAACATAGTTGTGTTCGTAGAGCCATGTCATATTGTCACAATAATTTCAGGCAAGCTATAATCTATAGAAATCAGTCAGTCATGTGACTCAGGAAACCTCAGAAATCTCATAATCCCAGTTAACTCTCAGATAATAGTACTATTTCGTCAGTCAATGGAAGTCAGTTAATCTGTCTATGTACAGTCAGTTGAATAATGTTTAGTCTCTTCAGATGGGAGTAGGAGTTAGCACCGAGTGAACCCAAGGATGGGAACTCACCTGTATATGAGGGTCTGATTCTTAGTAGTCATCATTGCGTTCCAGAACTATGTAGCCAGCATAGGTTGAGATATCGCAGCCTGTTATATGAGGGTAGGTGATGCGGCTTAACCTGTTATATGAGGGGTCCCACCATTCTCACTAGAGTTACCTGTTATATGAGGGTTGCTCACATGTTGTCCTTAACAGTGGCGCGGTATTGACACCCTTCCAGTCAGGGCAGAGATTGGACCCTATCTTAGCCATAATGGCACATATGGGGCATGTCGGTTAAACAACTACCTCCCATATTTTCAGTATCAGTCTCAGTAAAAGAACTCATACAGTTTTTCAGATATCAGTATACCAGGACTGTTAGATACGGTCAAATTCAGTTATAACACGGAACTCAGAGAGTTCAACTAGATTTAGGGCTGTCAAATACAATCATCCATGTTAGCAGAACTACGATTCCAGTCATGTATTAGAGTACAGATTTGGCCATCATGTACTCACGATCTTAGTTACTATGTGTGTATGTCATGTATTAGAGTACAGATTTGGCCATCACGTACTCACGATCTTAGTTACTATGTGTGTATGTTTGTACTCTTACGTTCATATCAGTCAGTCAGTAGTATTATTCATGCATGAAACCCTTGCATTAGCCTAACTCACTCGTATACTCAGTACTACAATTGTACTGACGCATTTGCGCTATGGTGCTTTCTTTTCATGTTACACCATCGGTTCAGAGGCATGAGTCCCGGACCAGCAGTAGCAGTCACATTCAACATACAGAGTTGCAGTGAGTCCTCTTCATTCGAGGACGACATTATTTGATTAATTCATTTATTTCTTCAGTTTAGTTTTACGGAGTTAGTTGGAGACATGTTCCTTCAACTCCTTATTTCATACAGTACTTAGAGGCTTTCGTATTTACGCTCAGATTTAGCTTTCAGATTCAGTATTCAGACTTATGTTCAGATTTGATTCAGTTTTCAGTTGTTTTGGTTATTTTTTGCCCATATGGATGTTATATTATTTCAGTTGAACCTTATGGCCTATTGTGCATGTTTTCCGCATTATTATGTCATGAATTGCAGTATACAGGTACAGATATCAGTCACTGTGTAGCGTTCCGATTCAGAAAATCGTGACGTTACACTTAATTTCTTCATTTTTGTTAATTAATTTTATTTCAACTTTAATCATTTATTGTAATTGTGGTATATTACATCAAAACTTATCCTAATAATGTAACGAGTCTCACATCATTATGAACATTTCTTCTTGTTTTCCCCTGTATGTCCAATTTAATTTACATATTTTTCTGCCATCGGGCGGCACAAAGTTTCAAGCTGAAGTTAATCGGCTTGGGTTTGCTATGATGTATTTCACGTCAGATGTCTTAAGTTTTTTATATCAATAATTGTTACTACTTGTTTGTACTATCCGTGCTTACTGGTTCTAATATTTTGATTGCTTGATTGTACACTTGAGTAATTTCTTGTTTCGACCAAGAAAGTTGAAGAACGTATTAGGATTCAACCTAATCAAAAGAAGAAGTTTTCACATGACAGTAACTTCCCTATGACAAGTTCATATGAATAAGTGTAACATAATATAAGCTAAAGCCATTAAGGGAAATTTTTTAATGAAATATTGAGATAAGGATCCAGTAACCCCACCTCCCTGAACTATGACCAAAGTTGTTGCGACACACTCCAACTTCCTCCCCCTGACCCATTGAACTTATTTTTAGCGTATTTTGTCACTTTTTTGTGCTGATGTGGTACCTTTATTGCATAAAATGGAGTCCACTTCAAAGGTGTTACGTCAGCTAAAATGGTTGACAAAAATAAGCTAAAATTTAGTTCAAGGTAGTAGTAGGACCCCGTAAAGTTGAAGCGCATCGTAGCAAACTCGGTCATAATTTAGGGGAGTACTAGATGCAGAGAAGGATCCTTTAGTCAAAAGGCATCATAGATGTTTCTTTCTGGGTAGGGACTCTTAAAGTTAATGTATGGCCAGACTTTAGCCCATAGGCCATAGTCTTCTAAAGATAACTTTCTTTGTCTTTTTTTCTGTTTGTGTTTGTTGGTTGTTGGCGTTCTGAAAAGAATGGGTATGTTCAATTATTAAAAATCTTGTTACACATAGGCCGAGCTCGAAGTTGAAGCTTATGGGTTCAAAATTTTAGCTCTTCTAAGTTGTTGAGACGTTCTAAATTGATTATTTGTACTTATTCAACGAATATATTAAGAGAAATGCAGGATCTCGACCAAAGTTATTGAGTTTGACCTCTAGTAAGACGATACGTGACAAAGCTATTAAGTATCTCACATCGGAAGAGAAAAGGGTCCTTGGTCTCCTTATATGACTTGGGCAATCCTCCTCCTCATGAGCTAGCTTTTGGGGTGTGAGTTAGGCCCAAGACCAATTTTAACATGGTATCAAAGCCAGACTCATTCCAAATATTTGTTCACCGATGGTGGGCCCCCATATATATTGTCCATGCTACAGTTAGCCTGGGCGTGCGGGGGAGTGTTGTCTCCTTATATGGCTTGGGCAATCCTCCTCCTCATGAGCTAGCTTTTGGGGTGTGAGTTAGACCCAAGACCAATTTTAACAAAAGCTGTTTTTGAAAAACCATCGTTAACAAGTAATGGCATGGATGAACCTGTTTTGTAACGGCGATGACATAAACGAGCAAAACTTTTAACGGATGGCATAAATGAGCCATTTCTGATAATTCGATGTCATATTTGAGTCTTTTCCCTTTAAACAATGGTCTCTCGTTTGTAAACTGTAAAATCGACAATTCGCGTCCAAAGTTAAACAGCTGTTTTACTAGACACTTTAACTAAGGTGTAGATTGTGATTGCCCTTAAATAGCATGAACTAGAGAAAGAAGCTTTGTTGTATTTTGGTTTTGATGATTTACAAACAAGAATTCAGGGGACCTGGTCAGTGCTGTATTGCCTGTTTTGGCTAGTCATGCTGCAGTGATGTAGCTGTCTCGCCGCCACCTGGATCAACACTCGTTAGGATTTCATTGGGTATGTTGTTGTTGTTGGCAAATTTATAACACGAGATTGGTCCAGATGTTGGTTATACCTTACCTTACCAATCCTAACGAGACTCCTATCCAATTTAATTTACATATTTTTCTCGATTTATTTTCAAAAATAAAGAATCTTTCTTTGAAGTTACATTGCAAATTACTCCAATAATTCTGCCTTTTTATTGTACAATGGACATGCTTTCTTCCTTCTTGTAAGTTAGTGCTTCTTATCTTATCTGTTGGTAGTGGCTTTCCTTTTCTTCTTTTTCTTCCAATATGTATATGCCACCTGGTTAATATAATAGGAAGGGAAAAGCGGAGAATATATCTCTTAACTTTACCATTTAAAGTAGTGACGCATATATACCCTCAATGTTTAACAAATAGAGTATATATTTACTCTGAAAGTTTCACATGGCTTTAAAAAAATATCTCACCATTTTGTTTAACTCGGCCGCTACAGTGTTACTCCAATAATTGTCTTTGCCTTTTTCTTTACTTATTCTTTTAGTTCTCAGAATTCTGTATTAAACGAAACAAGAATAAGTCAGTTTAGCTTTATTATTTGATCATCGATCTTTTCATATCAGAATAGTTCAATATAATGGACTTAATTATGTGTAGTTGCATTAATCCTAAGATTGAAAATGTTGTTTGTTTCTCATCAAATATTGATAATCTTAGGAATGAAATGAAGGGGCTAACAAAGTTTAGAGATGATATCAAAGCGAAGGTGGAAGAAGAGGAAAAAAAAGGTTATAAACCAAAACCAGATGTTCTCGAGTGGATCGAAAATGTTCACAAGCTGGAGAATGAATGGGAAACTATGCAAGAAGAATGCATTCTTCCCTCGGAAGTCTCCACTCAAGCACGGAACATCCGAGATCAACTAAGCAGGCTTATAGAGGTCGGAGAAAACTTTGGATCCAATTTGGTGGTAGAAATTTACCGGATGAAAAAAGTTGAGCACATCCCGGGACCATCAATAATAGAAGGCCAGTCAACAGCAGCAACAAGGAATCTCAATGAAAATGAAATCCTACGACTATTAGAAGATGATAAGGTAACGTTGAAATTAATCCAAGATTTAATGCTAAATGTTTTATTAACCAATATTATATTTTTTAACTTCATTAATTCCTGTCTAATTAACCACTAGAGTTGGCATGGTAGTTCAGCGCCATGTCTCTTAAGCAAGAGGTCGGGGGTTCGATCTCCGCCTCTGGCGAATGGAGCAAACTCTGTGGCCAGTTCCTACCGTTTAGTGCACCAATAAAGGAACGGAGTGATTAGTCTCACGGCTGCTGGCTGTGGGATACCTTGGAAAACAAAAACAAAAAAAATCTGTCTAATTAGATTTTAGAGTCAAAATGTTCTTTACTCAAAAGTAGATTTTTTTTTTTCCCTATTATAAGTGGGTGCTACTACCTCTTTTCTTTAAACTAATTTCTCAGGATATGTGTTGCACTTGTATTCCCAGTTATGATTTTATAAAATAGTACTGGCTCAATCCCAATTTAATGAAGGTGTTTAATTGACATAGAGCTTAAGAGAAAAAAATGATGACTTTTGAAACTTTAATTATTTTATTGAGGGTAAAATGACAAATTTAAAGTTAGATTGTTACTAAATATGAATCATATTTTATTTATTATGTTGCTCACTATTTAAATTTATTATTAACTTGTTAATATTAATTTTTAATAGATTATCACTTGGCGTAATATAGTTATTAAGTGCTCTTTTGATTAATATGAAATAGATATATTAATTTTGTTTACTTTTGACTTTTTTATTTTAAAATTTTTATTCTTTTATTCACATCTTTTCAATTTAAAATTTATAGATTGTAACATATGTATTATCTAATTACTACATTATATTTTCAAAATTAGTTCAAAATATTACCCCCACTCCACCATCTTTATATATATCAAATCAACTTCATAACAGTAAAAAAAAGTTGCAATAAATAAATGTTTACATTCAAATGATAATAGTTAGCGACCTAATTTCAAGTTTTACTGTGTCTACTCACCTAGGCGGAGAAAAAAAAAAAAAAGAGAAAATATGACATGAATAGTAGCAAGAACATATTTGTGTGGAATGATGAATGTTGATGGCTTTATAAAGATAAAGTTTTAAATTTGAAATTTCAAAATCGAAATAGTCAATTTATTGATAAACTTAAACATAAAGTCAAAATCAAAATGAAACTACAATTATCTCATTATCTTATTAGATGGAACATGGATGACCTATAACTGATTGGTTTTTCTGCATTTATCTTTCAACTTTTGGGGCTTAAAATCCTCCCTTTTTCCAATTGAAAAAGTATCAAATTTAAAATGTGCATTTGCATGATTACAGTTTTTTTTTTTTTTTTTAATTATTATTATACTATTGTACCACTACTAACAACAACAGTAACATGTGTGTAATATTATTATTACTTCTACTATTATTTACGTATAGAGTATTATTATTATTATTATTATTATTATTATTATTATTATTTTTATTATTATTATTATTATTATTATTATTATTATTTTTGTTTATTTAGAACTTGTTACTTATGCATTCATAGTTTTAAGTGAATGAAAATCCCTTTTTATTTTTTCTACTAGAAACCTAATATTTAAAAATTAAAATATTTTTAATTTTAATTCAAATCCGTAATTACGATATTATAAGCTTTCTAATTTTTTTCCTTATTTTTAAAAAGACAAAGCACCTTTTTAAAATTACTATTACTATTATTATACTGCATATGTACTACTCCTGTTATTTATTTATATTATTATTATTATTTTTATAATATTTTCATCTTTTATTAATATGTAAATAAACTATATATATATATTATAGCATTTAAATTTTAAAGAGATAAATTGAAATAGCAAAATATCTATTAGAACTCTTCAATAATGAGTTTCTATTTTTAAGATAATGAAAATTTTTTTATTAAAAGGATAATGTATTTCAAATTCAAATATTTCATCTTTCAATTCAAAACTTGATAAGAGTCCAATTAGAATATTCTAATGTGATAAATAACTATTTATAATAAGTAATTTTATTTTATAATTATTTTTAATTTAAAATTAATAATTTATTAGTCTTATTTATCTTCGAATAGTTTTTTTTTTTTAACAATTTATTGCTTTAATTATTTTTTGATAATTTAACCTTTTTTTTTGCGCACATATTTTTTTTTAATAAAGAAGATTCAATGGTAAACTTATCATTAACATAAAACTATAATGGCCCAATTTTTTGCATGTTTCCTTAAAACTATAATTATTTTTTATTATTATTATTATTATTATTATTATTATTATTATTATTATTATTATTATAGTTTCATCTTTAATTTAATATTAAAATAAATTATATTTAGATATATTATATAACTTAAATTTTAAAAGAGATAAGTTTATGAAAGACTAGAAGTCTATTTAGAACTATTCAACACGATTTTTTATTTTTAAACTAATGATTTTTTTTTTAAAAATAAAGAATAATGGAATTTAATATACAAAAATTTCAAATTTTTTATTATATTATTAGTAAATTTGTCCTAAAAGCTGTCATGCGGCTAATTATTGTGCTTCGTTGAGACAATAAAAACTTGAATGAAAGACACGAAATCACTCAAAACAGCCTACAAACACACTCTAAAACAGTCCACAAATCACTAAGATCCTTGGACCGATTAGAGACCTCTCTCAGATTCACAAATACAACAAGAATACAAGATGAACAAGGTGCATTTCACACTAAAAAAGCAACAATATGTTAAGAACAAGATGAACACAAAGACACAAAATTCGGATTTAAAATAACAACAAGAACACAAGATTACAACACAAACACTAAAAACGATTACAAGAAAGTAAAGGGATAGATAGATAGACCAATTGGTGGTATAATCTTAAGAACCCAAGAATATGGTACTCTTGGACCTTTAATACTACACACAACAAAAACCTATCTCTTACGAAGACATAAGATCGGATTCCACCTCCCAAGCATCCACGTTTCTAAGCAAAATACAAACACAAGTGATTCCACACTTGTATAAGCCCTAGTTTCAGTTGATTGCTTTTCCAAGCCCTAACTATGGTGTTTCAAGTATTACAAGACTTATAAATATCATCCAAAAACTAAGTTTAAAAATCTTACAATGTTCCTTTTATAGCTATTACAAAATATAAGTTAAAATGACCAAAAGCCCCTTCAAAGAGTAGGCACCCATCTAGTGTAATATATGGGCTAATTTGTATGTATTTTGGGCCTCTTTTACACTTCAATTGCACATGCCAAGGCTCGGGTCTAACGCACACTCTCCTAAGTCCATATCTGTGATTATTCTCGTATCATTCGTCCTCTTCTTTATAGTATATATAGATATGGCTTACTCAGATGGTAAAAGCTCTCCTTCCAACTTTAGTTTGGGGGGGAGGCGGTGAGGTTGTTTCAGATATGATACAAGCCAGCAATGGAATGCATCAAAAACATCCAAAATAGTCCAAAAATTCAACAACAAAATCGAGAGCCCAACACTACAATTCTTGGCCAACAATAACAACACAACGATGAGAAGATATTAAAGTGTTTTGGACACCAAAACAACCACCACAAACTATGTTAACAAACACAAGATGACTAACAACAAGATGGACAACACAACAACAACTCACGAGTTGGATTTAAGAACACAACTCATACACAAATACAAGAATTAAAGCATACATAGTGAGACCAAGATTATTACAAGATTAAGAACCAAGTGTATTTCAACACTAACCCCTAATGAATGTAATAATCAAAACCACACTCTTACGGTGACTGTTAAGGTAATCGACTCACCTAAAGATCCATCATTTTCAAGAAAAGGTCAATACTAGTTTTTCCATGCCCTAATCTACAATGGCTATTTCAAGCCCTAACTAAGACTACACTAAATTGGTCTACTCTCAAGAGAGAGGATTTTCAATGTTTCATACATTCATCATTCATAAACTAAAGAGAGAAGACCTAAAAGAGACTATATATAGGCTTATTACATAATGAGTGACAAAATGACTTTATTGCCCTTAATGAAGGAGGGGAGGCCATGGAGTGTCAAATGAACAAGGCTAAGTTACCAAAATTCCCTTAAGGCTAAGTGACCAAACATACCCTTAACAAAGGGAACCAAAAACGTGAACCCTCAAATAAGGTCCAAACCCGTGAGTCCTCAAGCCTTCAATGCTCTAAGTAATATTACACCCACGTCCTTGATTTATGATATGCTTAGCGGTAGGCTCAAAACGGGTCCTCTATGCATGTTCTCGTATCCTCGAGGTGACCAAGTCTTGAGCCTCTATGTGTTGGCCTCCAAAGATATCATCAAATAGATAAGATGGCCATTTATCCCGTATCATTGTCCCCTTCTTGAAAAGGATTCGATCTCGAATCCAAACCTTACAAAACCTAAGAGAGGACAAACAAATACAAAATCCTCATGACATGAGGGTTAGGGTTAGCATAACAAATTATTTCAACACGCCAAGGTTGCACATATTTGCAATATAACCAAGGATCCTTTGCATTAGATATTAAAATCTCAATAAAATATGCACAAAGGATTTGGTTATAGGAACCACCAAGAGTGACACTTTGCTTTTCGTGGAGGCCAAGCAACAAGTTGGGTGCGCCATCATCACCATGTCCATATTTGGCACCGGGGTCAAATGGGAAGAGTGGCCATAGACACGGGTTTTGACAACCTCCCCTTTCTCGTGGTTCCTACCCAAACTAAATGACATACTCTCTGCAATAGCATACATATCATTTAAAGCAAATAGAGAGCACAGAAAAATATCACTCAAGTCGACTTCTACTAAGGTTCCCTCATGTGTGTACTCACTACTAGTTTCCCAATCATCACCATGAGCACTCTCAACAATAAAGTCACACAAAGTAGAAGAAGGAGTAACTCCCAAGACTACACATTCCTTACCCTTAAGATTACTCTCATCTTCCAAGAAGATATTTTCATCTTTAGGAGGAATGTTGTCATACCTTAGTGGGTTAACATATAGGCTATAGCCTCCAAGTTAAGCTATACCATCTTTTTCACCACTAGGCTCATTGGGAGTGTTTATATCATCTTCAAATAAGACATTATATCTAGAGTGCATGATCCAACCCACGGATAGATTTGGAACAAGTAAGTTCCTCACTCTCTAAGAGATCAATATCAAGTTTCAAAGCAGTTTCAAGCACAAGATTGTCTCAAGAATAGCTTTCGAGTTCACTCCCTTTTTGTTGACCAATATTTTCAATTACTTCACTCACTTGAGTTCTATTAATCACATCACACACATACTCAAGTGATGGATAATTTTCAAAAATAAGATGATCAACACCAATTACACAAGACAATGTACTTTCGTTCAACATATAGGCTTCAACACTAGGTGGACATAAACTGATCTTACAAGAAGAGTCAATTTGGTCATCAATAGGATCAACTAGTGTATCCACACTCACAACATGTACATCATCAACAAGAGGCAAAGAATCAGTAGATGCACAAGTAGGTAAGCTATTACTCACATTCATTGGGCTACTAGCCACACAATTATCGTTCACATGCACAAAAGTATAAGAGTTAGCTATTTTACCTTGAAGTTCTTGAGTAGACTCTCCTTTTTGTGTTGTGAAGGTCCTCCACAATCTTGGGAAGTAACTTCACTTCGGCATAGCTATCTCTCACTTTCCATGCCGGTACCTATACAAACGTCCTTATAAATAGAAAGACAAACAATGTTAGCTCGATTTGGTGGCAATACCCTCACTTCGCTCCACACAACCTTTTTTTTCCACTCTCAGATTACCACTTTGCGCACCCTTACTCTTCTCAATCTTTTGTCTCTCATAAGCATTCGGATTGGAGTAAGTATTCACTTTTCTTTGCGGCTCGGGCAGCATGTATGTCTCTAGGTGATTTCCCCACCGGTCTCTTGCAAAATTAGGCTAATTTTGCACATTTGAAATTCTATGTTGTGCAAACCAATCGTCACCTAAGCATACATGACCGTATGTCAAGAGAAGAATATCGCACCACACCTCCTCATGTTATTCAAATTGGGAGAAGACAACTTTGACCCTCTCAGTGACATTAAACTGATAACGCTCAATCTACAGCTCTCGTGGGAGTGTAAAGCGGTCGTTAGCAAATATAGAACCCAACCTGGGTTGGGTATCGATCCCACAGAGAATAGCTTGGCCAACAAGCAAGAGAAATTACTAGACTTTTAGTGCAAGTCTCGTAGGAAAGGGGGGATTGTAGTATGTAACCAAAACAAGAATGTAAGAACTGAAAATAGCAAAATAAAGAGAGATTGTCACGTGTGTTGTAAACAATGAGAATTGAGGCGTTGGGGTTATGTCCACCTTCTGAGGTATACGTCTCTATTGGCTATGAGTGTGTAGAGTCTTGACATGTAATTGCTTATAGAGAATTGTAGTCGATGGTAAATCCAAGCGTCTCTCGACCTAAACAAGGACTATTTCACTTTAACTCTCTCGAGCTTAAAGCGTGACTAACGGTACGAATTCTCCAAGAAGTTAGTCCAGGTACGGCACTAGCTTTTTAATAGGAAAGGGTGTCCTACTACCTTGACATTATCTCTTTTCCAGACAAATAACTTTTCTCTCGAACAAGTCAGATGTTAGACTGGCGTTGGTCTATGCGTCTTCTTTTCTAGACAAATAACCTTTCTCTCGAACAGGTTAGATGTTAGAATGGCGTGTTCTTGTGTTTGAACCGCAAAGAATGTAGATTTAAGATGAAGAGAATAATGATATAAGCAATATACTTGTCTTGAACTCACAAACTCATAGCTATAGATAGTAACTCATTCGGCTTCCATAACCCCAACTAAGAGATTTAGTTACCCATGAATGCGAAGGATATCACGCTTTGCATGGTGGATGGCGTGAATAGTAGGTGTTTGGCGTGTGGTTTTAGTGATTCCGTAGCAAGTAACGATTCTCTTGTTGTGGAATTTAAGAGTAGAAGAATGAAGAATTGAGAATGGGTTGTAGGAAGATGTCTTAATTGTAAGGAGATGAATGAATTGTCAGAATGTCTCCCCCCCTTTTCTTCTTTTAAAATCTCTAACATGATAGGGTATTTATAATACTCCTATCCTACTCCTACTAAACTAATAAAATAAATAACCAAATCCTAATATACTAATGAAATCCTTGACCCAATTGTACTAGGGTAAGGTTACAAAATTATAATCCAAATAGAATGATGAAACACATAACCTAATTGCACTAGGTTAATGTATTATGGCAAAAATCCAGCTTTGTGTCTGTAAGTCCCAAAGTCTTCAGAAATGCTGTTTTAGCCCGGGACAGATTTTCCATGCAGCAGATTTAGTCCTTTATGCGTCCAGCTCCTTTCCATCTCGTTTGTGAGCTTTCTTTTGCGTCAAGTAAGCCATAAATTGCTGTATTTTGCATCATTTATACCTGAAACTTTCCTAATCACATTTGTTAGCTCATTTACAGGAAAAAGGACTAAAAGTGTACGAAATAGATAATTAGTTCTCGAAACTAGGCTAAAATATGGGCAAAATATATTGATATAGGCGCGTAATTTCGCCTATCATCATAAACCCGTCCAAGAAGTATGGAACAAGTAAAGGCTCGCGAAACGCCCCAAGTAGTCAACCATGGATGGAAGGATGTAGTTTCTAAGTAACTACCATTTAACAAAATGAGGCAGCCCGGTATCCCACAAATGGTCAGCATTCCGGAGTATACACTCCTCCTCAGATCAATATTGTAAGTCACACAAGTACCCCTTGGTTTTGGAGATGCATGCCCTCTTCTTCTCGTTGGACAACCTCTACTAGAGCTAGTATAACCATTCACACTATATCGACCTTGATAAGAAGTTCTACAAGGTGGAGAATATAAATCTTCACACTCCCCACGCGCACTCTCATCATAACTCTTATAAGCTTTGTGAAAGAAAGAGTTATACCTAACACCAAATCTAGGTTCGGAGTGAGAATTGTAAGACTCCTCATATGCCCCAACGTCATCATAAGATCCATATCTAGGTCCTACATCATCTCTAAGTTCCCCATAAGTACTAGGCACTTCATTCACCTCATTTTCTTCCTCAAAACCATAACTCTCAAATCTGCATAAGTTTTGATCATGGCTATTTTCATAGCCTCCACAATCTCCCTCAACTTTGTAGCCATAAAACCCCTACTACAATCATAGTCTCCCATATTATAGTCACAATAATCCCCAGCTATCGAAGACATGTTCCCCTTATATCACCTTTGTACCTACACAATGAACAAATAAGATTAGTAGTAAAGATCCTCACTAACATTCGTATACACTCACCTTTGTGATTCTCACAGTTGGAGCAGCGAATATTGAAAGTTGCTTATACTCCGGTAGTCGATAGGATGTCAATTCTACTTGGCAGCCGAAATAGATTCTTGTTTGATCGGCTCAAGACTCAAAATAAAATTTACTTAAATGAGAAAAGCACACAAGTAATGAAGACACGAAAGAAACAAATTCAACAATTAATCTACAACTAAGTAGGTGATTACTAGTTGTAAATTAAGAATCAAGACATGAAGCTAATGAAATAATAAAATGAAACTAATAATCTAAAATTTGAGCTTAATAAAGTTGCGTGAATAGTAAAATGATGACGTGAAAGCCATGTATTGGTTGCGGTTCTACAATTTTATTTTCCAAAGTCCAAGTCTTGACCCATTTTTAATTTGGATTGGTGGAATTGGAATTTGTTTTAAGGAGGAAAGAAAAGTCTTGGAACCTTTTTCAAGTTTTAAATTTCAAGACTTGACTTTTGTAATACTTTTCGTTAAAACATGGACCCTTGTATCATGGAAAGAGGTTGGAAGTGGTTGTAAAGTCTTGAGTATGTTGGAAAAGTCTTTGAGTTACAAGTACTACACCTTGAAACTTGGATCTATGTCTTGCAAGACTAACACAATACACACTCTTTTTCTTTAACTTCTAAGATCAACAACCGCTTTTTCTTCAACAATATATGGAGATGGTGAAGAAAATCAAGAACACCAAGAACATAAACTTTGAGTCTTGAAGTTCTAAGGTTGGACCCTCCAAATTACAACAACACCTTTACAAGCTTAAAATCCACAACACAATCCCCACAATACATGTTCAAAACTTGAACCAACAACAACAATACCAACAACAATCGGCCACACTTTGGATTCACAACAATAACATCAACTTTTAAAGCTCAAACTTAGATTTAGACTCCTTTAGTGTTAGGGAT